>NC_090797.1:1892500-2162500 GCF_040054535.1 Antennarius striatus | reverse complement strand
CTGGGATATTGTGAACTATTAACAGATGCACAAAAAGAAGCCCGGTCCCATAATTGTTCCTTTTTACCATTTAATCCCAGCACTAGCAGATAGAGCGGAGATCACATTAACATTTACATTTCTGATGCCGTCCCCCCCCCCTTGATACCGGCCCCAGCATCTCGTCTGCCTTTACATAACATCAGGCCGTATTAACGCAGCATATGGAGCTCCGGCGTCTGCCGCTGTGTAGATTTACATTTTTTCTAACGATGTGCTTTCATTTCTTCTGTTACCCCCCCCCAAAAACGCACCCCCCCCCCCGGCCTGTCCTTCCCTTCACCTCCAGCCCACAACCCCTCACTTGATTTAAAACACACACGACCAAGCTGCAGGTTTTTTTTGTGTTTTTTTTACTGCAAAACAACACAAAGCATGAAGCCGGGACACCTCCAGTTGCCCCCCCCCCATCATCTGTTGCACATCTGGACGTGGGGCTGTGCACCAATAATTGGAAGTCAATTTGTTTGAAGTTATGTATGCATTTGGCATCTGGCTGGATTCATAAAAACTCTGGGAGTCGCATTAATTTTATAGCATCTCAAGAAGGGTTTTCTTTTTCTTTTCTTTTTTTTTTTTTTCCAACCCCCCTCTCACCCCCAATTTCGTCGTTAATGCATGTGGGGGGGCTCGTCGGCCACCGGTCAGAGTGTGGTCCTTATAATAAAAGCAGCATGGCAACTAATGCATGGATGGTAGCTCCGATTCGGACTAAGTTTTCTAGTTTCACCCTTAACTTCACCTCAGATCTTTTTTATTTTATTTTATTTTATTCTTCCTGGAGGCAAAAAAAAAAAAAACTCACCCAGGGGCCTAGTTTGCCACATCCTCCCCCCCCCCCCAAGCAGACAGGCTGACTGATTGAGAAGCAGCATGGTATTGTTTGTCACACCGCTCTGAGTCACAGCTGAAAATAGAAATGACACTTGATGTTTGGTGCTTCACTGCCGGCTGTCAGATTGTTATTCCCACTCAAATTTCACCTAATTTGTGCACAAGTCTTGTCACAGTCCAGATCCTGATGAGGGCTTTTAAGTAGTTCCAACCCCCCCCCCTTTAGTTTCCTCGCTCATCCACTGAGTTGCGTCTGGATACACACCTGTGTGCGCGCACACCTTTGCAGCCTTCCACCGTGCGCGCATTTGATTAGGCTTGTTTGTGAGTGCGTGTGTGTGTGTGTGTGTGTGTGTGTGTGTGTGTGTGTGTGTGTGTGTGTGTGTGTGTGTGCGCATGCACCAGGAATGAGTCTCCTCCTCAGCTGGAGGTGATTAAGTGTTTGCCAATGGCAGCAGCCTCGACAGGTGAGCGCGTTTGTCGCGCGCTGGCAGCTGTGGCATCCGCACAGGTGACAGCTCCACCCCCACCCCCACCCACACCCACACCCCCCCACCGCAGTGCCGGTGTCAGTGCCGGTGGGTGGCAGCGGCTCTGACAACGTTGTTTGGCTGACAGAACGACTCCGCTGTGAGGTTCACGACATCACTTGCCTTCCTTTGGAATTGTCACTTTCTACCTGGGGGGGAGTAAAGGTAGTCCCGCGGAGGCTCCGGCCCTCACCTGGGAGTATTGTTTACCATCTATAGGCTATAAATTCCTTTTACCACCTGACTATCGTCTTTTTCTGAACATTCCCCCACCTGTGCCCTTATTCCTCCCACCTTTTGGCGGTTTCTTCCTCCACTCTTGCGCCGACAGCTCACTCCTGCCACCTGCTGGTGGAAGCGCGACACTGCAGCCGCTCTTTCATCCTCATGAGGTCATTCTGTAATTTTACAATGGGGTTTTTTGTGTTTTTTCACTTTTTTATGTAACTAAACGACTTTTTTTATAAAGGATTACGTCGAGAGCAGTGGTTTTAAATGCGACTGACTTTCCCCTTTATAACAAATGCTGCTAATGTCTCCAGCATGACAGTCCGATCGGAAGCCGGCGCCCTTTCCCCCGGTCCGCATTAGACTCTTTCCGTTCCTGTGAGTTCCCAAAGTGGTGGCTTGATTAACTGTGATGTTCCAAATAAAAAAAAGTCACTTGTTCCGGGCCTCGTTTCACCATATTTCCTTTTGAATTTACTGCACTTGAACTTTATCCGTGATGTCCTTTCAGATACGAAGAGAAATCAATCAATTAAAAGTCAAAATCTGACCCTGTTTCAAGTTAGGAAGCTTTTGAATTCACCTTAAAATGACATTATGTGAATCTGGGATGATTTCTCTTTTGATATTTTCCACCTTGTCAGCCTGGCTGATTTCTTTAAAAGCAGTTTTCAGCCAGTCACACCAGCAGCGTTTGAGGCTACCATGTCAAACCTTGTAATAAATCCGTGAACACGTTACCTCCTGGAAGTTAAAGGTTTTTATTTCCTTCCTACACTGATTGTATTTGTGTAATTTTCCAACATTTAATACGAAGAGAAAGGAAACAAATAACATTAAAAAATTTTAAATGATATTAATTCCAGTCCTGCTTCCAGTCCTACCAATTACCCTTAAACATCTCACGCCGCTTTGTACTGTGTTCGACTCCAGAGGAAAAAACTTTTCGATTCCCTGACAGAGAAACGCTCACTTGAACCTCTCCAGCGTTCATTTGAAGAGGATTTGATGAGGAATCTATTTGAAGGCATTGATTAGTGTGTTCCTTGTATTATTGATGCGAAGCATCAACATTAGAAAACCACACGTCGATGATTTTTAGTGATGCGACTACATAAAAGTCTAGTTTCTGAGAGATGCTCTCAAAATGAGGCCAGTTTTTGATTACAAACATTCATTTTTTTTCCGACTGCAAAATAACATGTTCAGCCGGGTTACCTTAAGAGGGAACTTTTTTTAGCCCCCCCAGCTAACGGCTCTTGTGGCAGCTCTTTATCCCTCGCCATTATTCATCCTCGAGGGCTCATCAGCTCGCAGCAGGCTCATCAGAATTATTACTCCTCCTCTGCTTGTATTTATTATCCAATTTCCCTCCTCTTCCTGCCATTCATTCCCAATCAGACCGGCTTGTCCTTCACCTTTTGACGTGAAACTTTCCATCCTTTTGTTCCCACTTTGAGCCCCGCCGTCATCCAGCGACAGCATTTTGCATTCCGTTTGAATGAGTGGCTTCATAAAATATATTACTATCTCATGTTTAAAGCAGTTATTGGGCTATTTTAAAAACATTACTGTAGCTGAATTTGTTCATTTTCCATCATTTGAGGGTGCCTGAATAAATCCTGTCACTCCAGAAGAAGAAGATAAAATCAGGTATATCAAAAAAGGGGGTTTATTATATTTTTCTGTCCCCTGCTAAGAATAGAAAAGTTAACATGTTAGATAATAATAATATAATAATATATATAAACTATGAATACATGGATTATGACACACGTATATATACACAAACACAGAGGAAGACACAGACGGGACATGTTAGACATCGTGGAGAGTACATCCATTATATCACATAGAAAAAAAGGCACATCACACAATCATTAAAAATCCTTTTTAAAGTAGCAGTGGCAGTATTTTCTTTCTTTTAAAAAGGACAGGTTTTAAATGATTCTTATTGCATATGTTACAGTGTACAGCTACCACAGTGTAAAAAAAAAAACAGAAAACATTTACATGATGCACTCGAAGTTCTGCTAAATCTCCCTTTTTTTTTTTTTTTTTGTGGTGCGAGTCTGTTTTTGCTCTGTCTGGGAGGCAGAGGAGCAAAGATTTTTTTAAAAAAAAGAGGAGCAGGAAGTCCAAAAGTTGTTCCTGCTCAGATTTGAGTCATTCAGACGGATCTTTACAGGCGGCGCTTCGGCGAGCGTTCGTTGTCGTACTTTCAGAGCCATCAGTCCTTCATGGGCCCCCCGTATGACCTTTGACCTCTAGGACCCTTATAGGTCGTCGCCCTCTGCCGAGCTGAAGCTGCTCCTGCGGCTGCTGTCCTTGGACACGGGTCCGGGCGACCCCGCAGACAGGAGCGGGTCGGCGCCGAAGGGCGAGAGCGGGTCGTCCATCAGGATCTCGTCCAGCGGGTGCTCCTCTTTGATGGTGGAGCTGAAGAAGTCGGTGAAGTGGGACAACGGGTCGGAGAAGGTGGTGCAGGCTTCGCCGCCGCCGGAGACGTGGTGATCCTGGGGTCCGCTGGCGCCGGGGATGGGCGGGACCCCCGCCACCACTATCCTCTGGAGGTATTCGCTGTTGGGGTCCTCCGGGTAGAGCGGCGGCTGCTGGGGTTGCTGGGCCTGGGGGGAAGGCTGTTGTTTGAGAAGATGGGAGGAAAGTTCAACTGTTCCCAAAGCGGCCGCCATGTTTGGGAGGCCGTGTGCCCGGGCCTGGATCTCAAGCTCCTGGAAAAGACAAAAACAACCAAGAGTTAAAGATCGATTTCTGAAGAGAAGATTGGAGATGTTGGGGTTTTGGGGATGGAAACAAGCCAAGGTTTGAAGAACCTCCTCTTATGTTAGATCACATGTGCCAAACTCAAGGCCCCGGGGGGCCAAACGTGGCCCGAAACATCATTTTAAGTGGCCCACAAGAGCATAAATGGTCAGAGTGTCTTTAAAAAACTACCAAAAACTACGTTTCCCACAATGCAGTAACTAAAGTCCATTTTTAACATCAGACAAAAAAATTATTTAAAAAAAAATGATGAAAGGATTTATGTTATCATGGAGTAATAAGCAAACATTTTTATTTGGTGCAACTGTAATGTAAATTTATTTTACACTATAAGGTGCACCTAATACCCTTAAATTTTCTCAAAAACCAACAGTGCGCCTTATAATCCAGTGTGCCTTATATATGAAAACAGATTTAGAATAGGCCTTATAGTGCAAATTTACTGTACATGGAGTTACATTTACTTAAATTTATTAGTTACGTCTGGCTCTTTGAGGACAGTCATGATGCTGATGTGGCCCTCGGTGAAAATGAGTTTGACATCCCCCGTGTTAGATCAACCAATCAGGGTCCCTGATTTGTTTTATTACCTGGATCCTGAGCAGGAGTCTTCGGTTGGCTTGTTCCAGCTTCTTCTGGCGGCCCTCCAGCTCGCGGGCGTGCTGCTGCTCCTTCTGCAGCCAGCGGATGTACTCCACCGAGGCCTTCAGGATGGTGCCTTTGTTCCAGCGCATGTCGCTGCGTAAAAGGAACAAATGGGATGTTTAAAAAGAGATAACCTTTCACACGGAACCTCCACCTCCAAAAAAAGAAAATCAGGCGGGAAAGTCTTGATTTTTTTCCCCCCTCCTTTTATTTTACAGTATGAATAAGAAATGGTGATTTACATGGGGGCAATTATTCATCCTTTTACATGGAGACGCTGAATGGGAATTTTAATAGAATAGTTAAGTAGCTATGTGCAAAGTCCATTCTTATACCTCCTTGTTCGGTAAAATTAATCCTCATGTAAAAATAGGTGAAGGAAAATGAGCTAAATTGTAAGACGGGTGGGGGGGGGTTGGACTAGAGTTGCTCGGGTCAGTCTTTTTTGCAGATATTACTGCTTTCAGAAAAAAACGTGGAAGTGCGACATCGCTCTGATCAGCGCTAACAATCTCTTTTCTGTTGTGTTAATGGCATGGCAACAGCGTTAACCCC
Organism: Antennarius striatus; assembly: GCF_040054535.1. Lineage (NCBI taxonomy): Eukaryota > Metazoa > Chordata > Actinopteri > Lophiiformes > Antennariidae > Antennarius > Antennarius striatus. The sequence continues at coordinate 2,156,885 of NC_090797.1, read as the reverse complement.
CCCACACACACACAATTTAAATCCGGATCCACTTTCTGCACATCTATTGTGCTTCAAACTCCAATTCACGACAATGGAGAATCAAGTGCACCCTTGAAATAAGACTGAAATGTGAGCGCTCGTTTGAATTCAAGGGACGACTTTGAGAGAGCTTTTGAATGTAATACCTGTCGGCACAGAACGAGCCGTTCTTTCGTATATACGTTCAAATTTTGCAACTTACGGGTCGTTGGACTTTGGTATGAGCGTCCCCAGCTCCTTGATCCTGTAGTTGATGTTGTATCTCCTCCTTCTTTCGACTAAGCGAGAGCAAAATCAAACAGGAAAAGTCGATTAACTTACAGCTAACTGAGTCGTTTTCGAAAGTAGCATTAGACACTTACTTAAATTGTGGTTGTCTTTTTTTTGCCTCTCTTTGGCGATCACTCTGGTGTCGTGTTCTGTGAAAAACAAAAACAAAAATAAAAAAAATTTAAAGAAAGTCCCAGACGGAAACGGATCGATTAGCAACACATGCTAATGTAGGAAACCGGGGCAACAATGAACGCAAAGTGCTGCGAAACGTCTCGTGAGGAAATAAACACACAGTCAGTTGTTCTGAGGAGCACATACAACAGGAACCAGTTTGACCTCACACACACACACACACACACACTGAATGAGCCCTAATTTATCCCCTCTAGCTTGTCCGCAGCTCATTTTGGAGGGTAAAAAAATGGCGATCACTTTTAAACTACTTACTCCGTAATCAAGACAGTTTACCAAATTCACTAATCTGTCAGAGAGAAGCACAAAAATGCCACTGCTTCCATATTTGTATTCGCATTCTTGCAAATTACATAATTGGGGACCTGAGATTGGATTTCCCAATTTGCCTCTGTTGATTCAATCAAGACAATTTAAACTGGGAGCAGCAGCCCATTGTCCTCTCTTCCACACTCAAATGAAACAGATGGCAATTTACTCATTTGCCCGTTGAGGGAGTGGAGGATTCTTCTGGCGTACTGTCTATTTCCTAAATCAATTAGGCGTCTTTGGTTGTTGCGTGACATTAATAAGACGTGTCTTAAAGGGCTCTTTGTTTTTGTTTTTTTTATTTTAGCACTCCGACAAAAAAAGTCTTCACGTTTCTACCCGAATTATGATCACAACCAGTGACAAGCCAGGCAGTGTTTGAATGCAAATCTGCTTAAATGTTTGTCTTGCACAAACAAACACACCAGCGTGTTGCTGTTTTTAGCTAACAGAGGTATGTGTCCACCCACCCGCAGGTTTGTCCTGATTAGAATTAGTGTTTGTGTGGATTTTACAGCAATGTGACTGCGCGATAACTCATTTATGGGTTAGTTTGTTGGATAAAGACTATGGTATGAGTTCATACCTGTGTATTCCCTTTTTACAGTGAGCTTTGTGGGGTTAGATGTGGGACTCATTCCACCATTAGGGGCGTTCATACCTTGTTCAGCCCCATAGACATCCAGCATGCTGCCGCTGAGGGACACCTGGGGTAGGAAAGAGAGGAGGGTTGGGGTAAAGGAAGCAAGGATCAGATGATTGGAGGACATGTGCATCTAACAGTTGCTTTTAGCTGTGGTGCGTCTTTGTTTGGCGCTGTCAAAAGTGACAAATCTTTTGACTACCAGTCTACCAAGACTGATTAGAGTCTTGGTAGACGAGGTTGTCAGCCGCCCCCCCCAGGCGTATGGCTTTCCACTTCCCAGCGGGGAGTTGTTGTGTCTGTGTCTAACCCAGCAGGACAACGCAACCCGAGTGGTCATGCATTGTTGCCATGCTGCTCGTTCTGCATCAAAAAAAGGCTAAACAGGAAATGCATCTCGCTAAAAGTAGACAAATAAAGGTTTGTCTACGGCTGCACTCCATCCAACCCCGACCTTTAACCCAGGCTTGCAGCCGTTTTATCCACCGCCTTGATCCGCCAAAGCCACCATTTTCAAAACCCCTCCGCCAGAGAGCTCCAAACACAGAGATGTGCTCTGTGTTGCAAATAGCATCCTATCAGATAAAAAGGCTAGCTAGGTCAACCGCTTGAACAGAGGCAAACTGTTTTCCTAGAGCCTCTCCTCGTCTGAGAAGGCACGCCTCAGATCTGAGATGACACGTCTTTTCACGGACTGGGGAGATGTCAAAATGGAGTTCGCTGACACACACACACACACACACTCACACACACACACACACACACACACACACACACACACACTCACACACACACACACACTCACACACACACACATACACACGTGTCTAATTCGCGTTTGCGCATTTGTGGGAAAATGCTACAGAAGTCATCATGCATTCCCAGATGCATACAGCCAATCTTATCCGTGACACGTGTGTCAAATGTGACTACGAGATCGAGTGCGATAAGGGTGCGTGTCAAATCAAGAAACGGGACGGGAAAACAGAAGAAACAGCAGATATTCCAGATATCTGCACTTGGTTTGGTTTGCCTGTGCATTTTTCTCCTCATTATCTCAACAATATGGGAAAAGGAGGAGGAGGAAGGGACAAAAAGTGCTTATCAAAATGAAAGATTGCAACTGTTCCTCTACTACTCCCGTTGCAATCGCTTCAATCACGCTGCCGGCTGTGTTCCTGGATGTGTTGACAAGGCGAAACAACGTGATTCATGACACTTTATCACTAATTAGGATGAACCGATCAATTTCAGCGTGGAATCATTTCTGGACGAGCCCACGCATTCACCCAATCCAATGTCTTGGTAGCTCCTTACCCCTCTTGGAACCTGGCTCCCTCCCCCGTTCCCACACCCCAACTATACCTCTGTCACCACGTTGTACCATTCCTTGTCAGCCAATCTGACTCTCTCGGTATCTCAGGAGTTCTCAGTATTCCCATTCTACAAACTCTCCATTTAGCTCAGGTGTTGCTCTGTTGTTCTCTGACCAAATGGACCCCTTGTTCCTAAATTTCTGCCCAGAGTTTTTGAATTCCGTCTCGTCTGTGGATCGAAATGATATTGTTCATTTGTGGGGCCACTTCTATTTGGTTGTCTTCCAAAGAATGGACCTTAGAAAGACAATTGTGACAAATTCTGTTGGGATATTTGTCTTCCATTTGTTTTTAACTCAATCTGCATTGTTGATCTTGAGCAATGTGAGAAATTTTGCTAAGCCCCAATGAACTTTGACTCATCTCTAGACTTAAGCTGAACTCAGACTAAGACAGGTCCCCTTTTTCCCAAGCTGGTCAAGCCTCTGACTAAATATTTTTGGAAAAGGGAACCTGCTTTCAAGTCTCGTTCAACTGAAAATGAAATAACTTCTCAGTTGAGGAACTTGACACAAATCTGTATGCAATAATATGAGCAAGTAAACGAACATATGTTGGAGAAATCAAAAGACCTTCAAACTATTGATAGCCTGCTGGTGGTAGCTTCAGGTATATAGTTAATGCGATTCATACTTACATTGTTTTGCATCATGATGTTTGGTTCCATGCAATCCAAGCCTCCATCATTGAAACCGGATTCAAGACTAATTAGGTCATCAATAACTTCATCCATTGGGAACTAAAAGAAAACAGTAATTTCAGTATATGTATGGACGGACAGTGTTGATACCAAGACAGACCCTTTGAAGTCTCAACATTCAAACCAAAATAGACACCAGAAAGGGGAGTGACCGTCCAGAGGCTAATCCAATAACAGACATTCTCCACCGCTGTGCCATTCATAAATTAGTTAGTGGCATTGGCTGGAGAAACGCACATCTGTTATCAAACTAGTTTCCTCCTCTGAAAGGGTGCTCTCATCAGACACTGCATGTCTGACGTTATTGATGAGCACATCAGAGAGACAGGGAGATCAATAATGACAGCACATTGTTCAGATGATTAGTTGGAAGTATTCTCTGACATTCAGACTCGAGATACCTGAAAATTTTACTGGTTCCCAAGTGTAGATTTAGATTAGATTATATGACGACTATAAGATCAGTCATGACTTTCTCCAAATGACAGAATTCACAGCGACTAAGGCAGAAGTCTTCAATAAGACTTCTGCCTTATGGAAGACTAATATTTGACATTTTCCTGTCAAATATGTGCAAAGAACAAAAATTCACACATTTTGCTTCAATATGACCCAATCTATCGCTCAAATTCTTGGATCCAATCTATCTCCTTTCCAGTTACCATATTTTGAACTCTCTCAATTCTTCTCAAATCTTCGGACACGTTTGGGCGTGTTTTTCCAACTCACCTCGCTGTCGTGATTGGCCATACTGAGCAAGGTAACAGGGCTGTTGGGGTTGCTGCCGTCGCTGACAGAGACCATGTGTCCGTTCCTCATGATCGGCACGGTGGCCAAAGCCTGGCCGGGGGTGTGAGGATGGGGGACAGCCGGGCCCTGCCCTGCCGAAGACGCCAGCTTGGAACCGAGCGTCAGGTACTGCTTGACCTGCTGGTTCTGGGTCTGGTGGAGGTGGAACTTGGAGTTCTCTAGGTGGCTGTGAACCTGTAGTGGAAAAAAACACTCATGAAGACGATCCGTTTGAGATCTTAGAGGGTTTTTCTCAAGACGGCAACTGACTAATAAAACATCTACAAGACGCATCCAGGGCAGTCATTGTTTTAAGAGGCGATATGATTCAGCACATGGAAATAGTTGCAAGAATTTCCCCATAATTAGTCACCGTAAACCTTCAGATTGACAGCAGTGTTCTCAACACACTAAAGTGATTAATTTTTAACAAACAAAACTTGGGAGGTATTGTCACATTCTGTGAATTTATTGTTTATTCTTACTAAAAAATCATTTCTAACAATCGTCCAATCTGAACATTAGTTGGAAAACAAAGGTAACATTGGGTTATTTCTATATCTTACCAATCCATAGAACTCTACACATGCACCTAAAGCCAGCAATGACATTTAACGATGCACAACAAAACTGTCCAGCATAACTTTTTACGATGCTATTCAAATCTTTTCAGATTGCGGTATCCTTACATTTGAAGCTCTGGTCGCGTCCCGCATGGTGTAGTAACTGCAGTCAGTTAAGTGTGGCATTCTCAGAAAAGCAGATAATCTTCAGTTTGGTTTGATTTGCTGTGGCAGCAGGTCAGTTTGGAGGGGGGGGGTCCAGTTCTGCTGCTGCTACAATCCTGATGAGCTGCTGACTTCTGAATGTGTGTCTGTACTTTCCAGTCCCTGACCAGGGTCTTATAAAGACCCCTAAGTGAGCTAATTAGGCCCAAAACTGGGGGTAAGCCTTTAAGTTCCCCAGCCCGATAATCACTTCAAACACTAGACTGTCAGATCACCCAGGGTTTGATCACTGCAAGATATCTGCCTTTAGCATATATTGCTAAATCATTCAGACCGCCCCTTTCTGTCCCTACAGCCAATCGGTGGTCAACTCCCAAAGTTTCTGCTCCAGGGGTTGTGGCAGCACAATTGACCTTTGTTCCCCAAATGGTTCTTTTAAATAACTCGTCTAAAGCCATTTTTAACCAAGTATTTTCATTCGTGCTCTGGTTTTTACTGCAGACAATCCGGCTTTTCCATTTTCTAAACAAATAAAGATGTGACAAGATTTTTATGAGTGGAAAAGGAAGGGAGGGTCTCATCAATATTATCAATGGTTGATTATATTCTTATCATTAGCTTTTACTCAGATTTGTTTGTAACGTCTTCAAAGTTGGCTAATCTACTTAAAACACCCTGCTTTCGGGCTTCACTTCAACGTTTTCTTTGTACCCGATTGAATTCTTCTCTGCTAATCAATTAGAAATGGAAGAAAATCAGATAAGCAACAATGCTGGGGTAATACGTAAACTGATTTAGAAGGTGACTCAATGTGACTTAACTTAATGTGTATTAAACTGATCTTAACTGTTTGTGCTCTCATATGATTAATGCTGCCTTCAGGGACTGTTTAGTAACTTTCTAACTAAAACTTGTTCGAATACATTGGAAAAATATTGACATAAATGTAAATTTTCCCCTAGAGTGTCTTTCTGTTGCCCCAAAACATTCTAGTTTATCAGTTGATAATGGATAATGACAAGATTATGTCATTATTACACACTATGTCTCTATTGGTTCTATCAGAATAATGCTAAATATTAGATAAAATATTGAGCAAGAGTAGCAGTATCCTACGTGGAAAAGAAGCTCAAAGTTGCATATCGTTTGATTTATTTAAAGTTTGATCTGATTTTTATGAGACTAGGCAAGTTTAAAAGACTTAGCAACTCACTAGTAATTACCACGTTTTCAAATCTGTAGCAGAAATGAATGTTTTTAAGGGGTTAACCACCCACTGGGGTTAGCACAACACTGCCTAAACCCTTGAGATGTTTAGTCGTGGCAACATGGAAACAGGACTGTATATCAGAACTCAGCAATAAAAACCCCCTCGTCAGCGAGACGAGCCACACTTATTCACCTCCGTCAAAACACAATCACAATACCGGGTTTTGTACGTCGTGACTGAGAGCACTTATCTGACTCCTCCGGGGCCAAACAAGATGCCGTTTGTTTGCCAATCAACATTTTTTTCCACTACGGAGAGCAGGAGGGATGTCAGGACCGCTTCACACCAAATCCGCTTTGTGTGACAACAGTTTGTCCTGGTTTCACTTCGGCTTTCTCACTACTGTAAATGCCGGAGACACGCTTGTTATCCACTTAAGGGAATCTGATTAGATTTGAGAGGTAATGGTGCTTCAGTCGCTGAGGCCAACTTCTACAATGGCGGGTCTATGCATGTGTGAAGAGGACATGCTGGAAATTATCAATGCCCACCATACAGGACAGGAATGAGATAAGATTCTAATCTGTCAAGGCTCCAGTTTGGTGGATTGTACCAACTATCTGGATGTTTGAGACACTCAGAGTGACCTCCTTGGGTTTTCCCGTTGACACCTGTTGCAACAGTTAAAAAAAAAAAAAAAAAAGGTCACAGGTTCACCTTCCACTCGTGCACATGTGCACAGTTACTCCTAGATTTGCGCACACGCGTGTAGTTAATGATGCGAGGCTAAACTTTCCGGTTTACTGACGTCAAAGCAAAGATATCGTCAGTTTTGCATGTTTGACGCCTGCGTCCCTTTAATGTTGCGCGTTTTCTTTGCCGTGTCGTTGCGTCATGTGCGCAGTTTAAAAAAGGACAGCAGGAGAACGGCTGCATCTTTCAAACGTCATCAGCTTCAGAAGGAGACACATAAAAAAAACTGCCGTCTTCTAAACAAACCAGCTTCCCACACATTTTTTTTTTTTTTTCCTTGTCTCGTTCTTATTTACGCTGATCATAAACGCACATGAACGCACCACATTAGTCCAACAAATGCTCCACTGTGTTCCCTGGTGAGGTCACGTCGCACGTGTTTTTTTTCGGATCACTTATATAAATCATGCATCTGGTTCATAACACAAAGGAATATGGCGGCGGACTCACGTGACAGTTCCGATTTATAACCCTTAATTCTCCATTTAGTAAATAAAAACAAAACGCACACGCTCATCCCATCATGTATTCATCAGCTTCTGTTTGTAAGCAGTGAGTTCATTTTACTGAACTCTTTAAGGCAATCCAAAAAAAAAACTTACAGGTGTTTCTTCAAACATGAAAAAAAAACAAAAAAGTCTTGCCTAACTCGGTTTCAGTCTTGCACAAGTTCTCCTTTCACTTCAGAAAAATCCAACGACTTACGAAATTCTGGGTGACTTTAAGAAGCTTTTACCAAATCTGGTTGGAGGCCTGTCTAAACTTTGGTGTTTTCTAACACATTTTGGACCGTAGCTGTGCTCAGTTCACTTTTTGCCATCTTAAATCGACAGATACAAGTGGACAAAAAAGCCCTCTCAAACATGCCTACTGTAGTCCTACTGAGGCAACCAGTAAATATCCTGAACCGCACACCCTGGGCTGCGAAATGCAGTAAAGTCTGATTTCACTGTGGCTGTTCGCTTGTTCTGTTTGCGGCTGTTTACGACCCCTCAGATCATTTTTTGCATGCACACGAAAGCAAACGCTCACACACACGCATTTCTATATCCGAAACCCTCCCGCCAACCCCAACCTACCCCCCCCTCCCCAGTCGACACAGCTTCCCTCCCCGCCCCATACCTGTAGCAGCTGGATCTCTGTCACGGCGATCACATTGACCACACAACGGCGACTCATGGCTCCAGGAGTGGCAGCTTGTCCCCCCACCACCACCAAAGAACTATCACGGCTCCGGCTGTGTCATCCAAACACGGGTGGGGGCAAGAAGGTCAGAAAAGAAAGAAAAATAGAGGTTCTGCAGCCTCCTTTCCTGAGCTTTTGCAGAAATATCGAAAGGGAAGGCATGACACATCAGCTTATTTAAGCACCGCTGCACGGGCCATTTCCTGTGTGTGTGTGTGTGTGTGTGTGTGTGTGTGTGTGTGTGTGTGTGTGTGTGTGTGTGCATGGTCAGGGAAAGGCCTGACAGATGCAAAAAAAATACAGATGGCAGTTATGTGGGGGTTGCAGTGTGTGTGTGTGTGTGTGTAAGAGTGTAATAAGTTGACAGAATGTGAGTTCACCACACTTTTCCTTCCTGCAGAACACGCAGCCCAGCTCAGCACATTCTTCCAGGTTATCTCCTCGACCCCCTCGCTTCCCCTTGGAAGGCTTTTGAAACATCAAAACACAACGGCTATATAGCGCCATACACTCAAACACACATTTGTGTGCACCCGTGCATCGCTTGTTATCGCATCCCGGTTGTGGTCGGGCCACGGCAGGCCTTCCCAGAAAGGATCCAGGAGAATTCCCAGACGCAGCGAAAAACCGTACAAGGTCATCGCAAACCCCCCCCCCCACAAGCAGTCGTCCCGACAATCAGCTCAATCAGACGCAAAGAATTGATGCGGAAAAATGGAGTTCAGCATTTTTGATGTACCTGCATCATGTTGCAAAAATGTTCACCAGTTAACAGAATTCCGCTTTTTTTTTTGTTGTTGTTGTTTTTTGACAAAGTCGGGAACGGATGCTAAAAATAGCCGCAACTATTTTATTGTTGTGATTCCTATTCTTAAACTGCCGGGAAAAAAAAAAGAAGAAAAATTCATAAAAGTTTTGAATGTCAAACATTAGCAAGAAATTATCACGTTTGGTTTTATCAATGAGTTACATCATCGATGATGCGTTCAGGTGCATCAGGAAATCTAAATCTCTCCTGCCTAGTACAATTTTTTTTTTTCGCTACGATTTATGCAAGAAAATGAACCTGTCATCGATGTTTGTGTTTGTTCTTCCTTTATTCCACCCATGTCGCTTCCCTCAGGCATTTTTTTTAGCTGTTAAATCACAATTTTGTGCGACAAAATCTCACAAAAAAACAACTTGTGGTTCTATCCAAACAGCTTGTCCCGCATCCGTCAGATGGATTTGCGATGCTGTTCCTCATGTTTACTGTGTTTTGTGTTTTCATGGCTTCACCAATTGAAGTGTGTGTGTTTTATATGAAGTCAGCCATGTGTGTGTGTGTGTGTGTGTGTGTGTGAATCCATCACACCCATAGACAAATTCCTTGCTGGCCATTTTTGGCTCATCTTTGGGGCGAAGCCACAAGTGCTCACCTTTGTTAGTTCCCCTGCAATGCATGTTTTAAACATCAGGGACTTCCTGTAAGAGTTGGCCTGCTTCTGAGACAACACATCAAAGTGCAGCTCCCACATCTGAGGACTGTTTTATCCTGCTAGAAAAGGAATGCATAATGGACACGGCACCGGTACACTTTTAATGATTCTCATATGAATTAAATATTACAGCCATTTTAACTGGATTACACATGAAACTGTGTGTGTGCATGTGTGCTTGTTACCTTGATGAAATATTGAATTTACGGTCTGCCTCCATGGAGATGTAAAAAAAAAAAAAAGTCAGAATAATTAGAATGTAAAGTAAAGGTGAAAAATGTCTGATGTCATTGAACAAACATAATATTACTGATTTAGATTTTTTTTAAATCTATTGTTATAGTCTGAAGGACAATTTAAAAATGTATTTCTTACAAAGAAATAAATAATTAAACACATATTTTGTCCTTAGGCCACCGCTTTTCCAGCTGGTAGCTTTGATTAAAGGTATTAAATATATTTGAAATAGAAAGTCCTTTAGAGCACATAGGGGTTTTTTTTTTTCATTTTAACTCATTTCCCCGCTTTAAATTTGATGTCAGCAAGAGTTTAAATGTTAAAATAATTTTATTAATTCAAATATGAGTCAATTTAAGAGCAAATATTATTCTCTGGGTGATTTTTGAATCGCAAATTTAAATTTATAGGTTAGTTTATCGGGAAATTTAGCATGCAAATGAGTACACATATGCCTTACATAACACTGATTTAGACTTCTTCCTGACTAATGTGCTCAAACTTTACTTTACCCCCCCCCACCCCCCAAAAGGAGCGTTAGCAGGAGGAGAAAGAGGAAGAGGATGTTGCATTCAGGTTGAGTGGATGTAATTAGCTGAAATGGAATAATACAATTTTTGTCGCTAAGTCATTTAGAACACATGTCCCTCTGAGCAGTGAAACAGGAGTTTGTTTCCACGGGAACACCTGAAATACACACACACACACACACACACTCATTCCCAGGGGCACGAGCACGAGCGCTAATCTACATTAGCCTCTCTGATTAGCATTTTTTGAACAGCGAGTAGTTGAGTGTGTGTGTGTGTGTGTTGTGTTTTCATTGCTGTTGATTTGCAAATTTATTTTAGAAAAATAACTGAAGCAAAAACCGGACAGTCCACATGGCAACGGTGCGATCACATGTTTTGCACTTTCGTGGCCGCAGAACATCACTGTCACGTAAAACCAACGCCCACAATGCAGCAGAAGTGTACCTTTGTAGGGTAAAAGCGTTGCCCTGGTGTCCGTCTTACATTAGCATGCTTCTAAATGTTTCAGCTTCAACCAAAGATGTCCGAGTTTTTTTAAGGTTGTTTGACTCGACTCCATTTACGTACGCCGGACAGACTCTGATGGAATAAAGAACGTGAAGTCTGGTGGAGTCATGAGAAAAGTCGGGTTCTGGACGGTCTTGATTTTTAGTTAACAGTCTCAAAAGACAGTCTTGAAGTCAAGGGTGCATCTAATCTACACCTTTCAGGGCAAAGCCCCAAAGCAAAAAAAACAGAGTGGAGGATTGTGGGTAAACTGCTACATAGTGGTTGAGGTCACCTCATCTTTGACCCTCATTGTCCAGTGAGCTAGAACCAGTTAGCTCTGCCGTTAGCGCTGCCTCTCTGGATGATGTCAGTCGACTCCACTGCAGACAATTTTAATCTGGTTTTGGCAGGCAGTGAAAAAGGAGTCCCGGTGCGCCACGAAGGTGAAGTCTTATTAAAATGATGCACATGATTGATTGTGAAACAGAGTAAAGGCCTCTGAAGCCCGAGCAGAGGCCTAAAAACTGAGCACAAATGTGTATCTTATGATATCTAGATCTCGCTAATTCAAAACTTAATTTACCTGTAACTCCACCAAGCCCTGAGTTGACTTCTGCTTGGTTTTTTAAGTGTATAGATCTGCTGTACCGGGTCTAATTGATCACATTAACTCAATCGCTGCATGAACAGTACCTTATTGTTGAAAAGAAAACTAGATTAAAAACTCATTCGAATTTAAAAAAAAAGAGTATCTTTTGAATTTTGACTTTGCTTTGAGTATTTCAGTGAATTTTGCTTTTACGAAGCAGATGTTCTAAAATTGTTCGACACAAAAGGCTTCAGTCGCATGATAACATAATAGTCTTAATTTTATTACAACTGTTGTGATGCAATGCTATTATATTGTAATTGAGAGAAAGGTGGAAATAAAATGTAATTATTCTGTAAATTGGAAGGTCACACGTCCATCAAGCGACTTTACAAAAACATGACCTAGTTATTCTCACCCTGATTGGCTGAACATGACCTTACAGAACTCCCTGAGTAATCATCATACTATGACAATCAGGGGCAGATTAGGACCAGTAATGTGTCACCATAGTGGGATTCATTTTAAAAAAAATCTACCTTATTTTCCAGATAAACAGATCACCTGTTTCCCTCCAAAATTTGGATGGAGGTAATTAGCATGTTTTAAAAAAAAGGTTAGCAATGAGCTAACACAGATTGTTGTCTTTGCATGCAGTTACAAGAAAAACAATTTTTTTTTAAAAATTCAATTTTAAATTGAAGTCAGAAACCTTGAACTGAACCGATCTTCATTCTATTATGAAATTTATTTTATAATTCTTCCATAACAAGACTTCAGTTAAAATGATGGTTACAAAATAATGGTGGTTGCTTTTGACATATGGGCTTCTACAAAGACATTGTTTTGACATTCATGCCTTTTTACAGTGTTTACTCTTAAAGGAATATTCTTATTATCAGGTTCTCAAGTCTTAAAAAGGATTTTATTGACTTCTTTAAAATACAGACACAGAATATCCCTAATTGTGGTGAGAATTAAAAGTCAAGTGGAAAAGAATTAATTGCCACCCACCCCCCCCTTTTTTTTTTTACATGTTTGTGGGAAATAAGATAAAACAAGAGCTGTTTAATCTCAGAAAATGAGACCAACTTTGACCTTACGACATCCAATAATCTATGGTTTGTGCTGTCAACAAAGAGCCGGTTGTGTGCTCCGTTTGTCCAGGAGGCCGGAGGTTTTCCTGTCACACTATAAGGATCGTTGCGCGCAAAATAGGATTTTAAACATTTAAGGTGAGTACAGGCACGGAAAATTAAAAAATAATAAATTCTTAAAAGTCTTAAATGTGCAAATTTAATTAAATTATATTTCTAGCACCAGGAGACATATTTTAGCATTTTTTGAATTTGGATGTATATTTATCAATTCTTTTAAACACACATCTTATCTTAATCCAGTGGTATGTAATTATCCTTTAATTAAATGCAGACAAGAATCAGTTGAATCCATCCTTGGCCCAGTTTTGCTTGAATAATAATTTGATTTTTAATTATTTCATTTGTAAATTATTAAATTATTGTCATCATAAATTCAGTCATAAATTAACAATCAGTTATTACACATTCAGTCTGTCTTCATTCCAAAAGGTAGATGATCTCTGACATTGTTCAGAATTGCATTTCTAGCGTCTCAGTTATAGTTATATTAAAGCTTTTATTGCTTTTTTTACTAAGAACACCTTCGTCTGTGTCCTCGACGAGGTAAAATGAAGAAATGATCATTTTTTTATTGGTTTCTTTAACATTTTCTTTAATTTCTTGTCTTGTAAAACTCTAAATCCAGCAGGTTTAAATATTTCCGCAGCTATATGATGAAAAATAAGCCTTGTTCAGTCGTTACAGGGCTGTGATGGGTTAGATTTGGACCTGAATTAAATTGGACTGTTGGGGCTTGGTGGAGTTTTTGAGCTGTTTCTGTAACCTTTAAAGGACCAAGTCGCTGTGTGCAAACCTAAGAGGTATTTCATTATCAAACACACCGGGGGATTTGTGGGTTTTGGATGGTTTCATGAACTTAGAGACTTTGCTTATATTCTCAAAATCCTATTTCTAAGCTCTAGTTTTTAAAGTTTCGCAAAGATCAAAATGAGAAATGTGTCCACGCATCTCCTCTGACCTTTTCAAGATTAACCTGGAAGAATGATCCACTCTATTCAACCGACATAAAGTGCATTTGTGGGCTAAATTTGCCAAGGCACTGTTCAAAAGGCTTTCTGGTGAAGATATATTGATGCCCTCCCCTCCCACCCTTTAACTGGATTGTAGGAAATTAAATAATGCAATAGATGTTTAATTAGAACTAAGCAGAAAATTAAATCAACTCTGACCTTGCCAGTAATAATAATGTAAGGTTTGTTCTGCGGACAAAGAGCCGTTTGTTCGCTGTCCTCGGCCATCTTTGTGCCCCCACCATAGGGAAGCGCTCTTCTTCTCAGCGGCGCATTAGAGAGAAAGGACTGGAATAAAAGCGAAGCGATTGAGAGGTGAAGGCCAAAATATTTACTTTCATCACATGCAGGTCCTTTTCCTACTTTCTAACTAATCATCTCATTCACATCACTACAATAGAGTTCTAACTGATAACTTAAATCTGACTCTCATGTCCCTGAAATTCACTACAAAACAAATAAATGTCACATTTCTTTAAATAGAAATTGCAGCTCGGAGCTTAATTATAAGGACGTGGTGAAAAATTCCCTCTCATAATCTCTGCCAAAATCAAAGGAGTATAGATTAGACGAATCTATTATTATAAGGCCATACAGGGTTAACTTGTGCTCAATCAGGACGTCTGAAACCAATGCACAGATGCAACATGGGAGGTGTGCATCTGATAATCGGTTTCTATGTTTTGCGTAACGTTTAGACACATCTGCTAAAGTAGTGATGGTTCACTCACTTCCTTTTTGATAATACTGGAGGTTACGTGAAATCCATATTAGTAGAAAATACGTTTTTTTCCCTGCAACTGGGGCATCTGTGTCCTCAGACGCAACTGTTAACACAATCAATCAGATTTATTTTTTTTCTTCTTTTTGTCAAAATTTACTGTCCGGATCTGAATGTGCTCCTGCAACAGCTGTCCGAGCGCATCGTTCCAACAGTTCGTCTTAGTCCAATTGGTTAATCGACTGTGCCTGAGTTCAATTTAATTCCTGCATCATTTAGTCGCTGCCGGTTCAAAGGGTGTTGCAGAGTTTTTCTTTCACAAGTCAAACATGTCATGTAAAGAAAACCAAAGTTGCGTTAGAGATCGCCGTGTTCCACGTTCTGTGTTGTTGGAGCATTTGATGGAACCATTCCTGATCAGAACCGTTGCTAAACCCTGGATTGAGTTTGTGCATCGGATTAAAACATCCAACCGAGATGAAACGACAATGTTTTACCGCATTTATCAAAGCTGATTAAGCAAATACATCAAGTTGGACTATATATTTTAATTCTAAGGAAGTCGACCTCTGTGCAAGTCGACTCCTACACAACATCCAAGATGCGAGACCGTTACAGATCCACGATGTGCGTGAGGCGTCTGACACATAACGCTGGCAGCTCTGATTCATATTTGATCAACGTTTCAGAACCCATGATCTTTATTTCTACAGGGTAAACAATGCACATATTTGTTTTTGGTCTCTACATTGGAAGAAACTTTCAGGACATTTGCCAGAATCTCAAACCCTCTCGCTCCCACCAGCGCCAATGCCGGAGCACGAGTTGTATGTGCTCTGCTTATGCGTTGCTAATGGATGCCTGAACTGAAACCGATGTTCAATCGCTGCTCTTCTTCCTCCTTTCTGTGAAGTCCTCACAATACAGGATCTTATCGGTTCACCAAAAAACGTCAATAAAACTTGGTTGCTACTCTCTAATTGACAACGGCGTCAAAAAACTGTCATATCAGTAGTTCTAAGTCACGAAATCCAAACTATCTTCATGCATATTTCTCAACAGTGGAAACGCACTAGGGACTCAGGCCCTTGCTGATGCATGTATTAGCCCATGACATACATGTGTATACTTTACTTGACAGCTTGCCATATGAGCTGGAATGGATTTCTGACGGTCTGAACAGCCGTTGCGGTTCATTTCGGTATGCTGCAGAAATCAGCTCCCTCAACACGGATAATCCATCCCACAGAACATCTGTCCGTCTACTTTAAACGCTGAATCTCCCTCCCATCTCACGTCTCTCTGCAGAGTCTTTGTGGATTCATAAACTTCATCAGGCCTCACTGGTCTCAGCAGAGTCATCAACCGCCGCCGCCAGTGTCCGGCCTCCATGAGGGGATTTATCTTACCGATCTGGCCCAAAAAGTCTAATCACTAAAGACTTCCTGACAGGCTAATTATCGCGTATCATCTGCAAACATTTTAACTCTCTTGAGTTTTCACCATGTGGTGATTTCATTTTGAGCAGAAACTTTTTTATTAACAATTATTAATGCAACACAACCCGGTTTATCTCATTTCATCTCCTGGATTTGTTTCCTACATTGTTTCCCACAGCTTTAAACATTTACTGATAGTCTCGGAGAGTCCTTGAAATTACCACTCAATAGTATGCTTCCTTCCCCTTTAACTGCCATTTTAATGTATTTCTAACCAATGGTGGGGGCAGTTCTGGAAAGTTATGTGGTGTAGTTACTGGATTAAAGACCGTATTAACTCTCGTTTCTTGTGTGAAAGTATCTTAACTATCCAGAGGTCATAAAGTGCAACCGTGATACAGAAAGACTTAAAGCAAATCCCACCAAAGCAGAAAATCTACCCTACCACCTTTCACTTTTTCCCCTCCCTGTATCTCCTTCTATCTGCACTTCTTATCTCACTCCCTCCATCTGTCTCTTCTCTCTCTCCATCTCCAGTTGAGATGGTGATTTGATGTGCAACCAGGGGGGGGGGGGGCACCTGTGTGAGGCTAACATGAGACAACATCGGTCGTTTCATCACAATGGGGAGCCCTGGAGACCAAAAGACTCACTTAAAAGGGGTATTTCAGGGTATTAATTGCCTGACATGGCTCACCCCACTATGGGGAACCTTCTGCTTTGTGCTTTTAGAGAAGTTAACATTCATTTTGAGTCTGTTTTGCTTTCGTCTTGTACAGTATTTGATGTTTTGACCCAAACTTAAGGTATTCTATGAATCACACCAACCCGGCAAAACAACGCATTTCCAAAACTGAATCGACTTTGCACCAGATGAGACTAAATTTGCTTCAGACAATCAGATTTTTTTTATATTTGTTTTGTCCTACATGAAATTAAATATTTTGCATTAGACACCCAACGGTCCAACCAAATTTGGATGCACATGGTGCTTTCTAGAAGACAGACTCTTGTTATCTAATATATATATCTATGGCGTGAATGGTATTATTAAATTATCACTATTACAGATAATTACTTTATCTTGTCTGTTCATTAGTCCGTATGCAACAGGTTTGACGGGTATGGTCTATTCACGTCTGGCCAAAAATAGCAGGATGGACGTCAATGACATTTCACGCATGTTTTGTATTGGCCCTTAAAGTGTGCATCACATAATTGGTTATGGGTGCATGTTTATTCATTTTAGTCACATTTAAACCTGTTGATTACATTTTCCATGCACCTGCAGGACTGATGTCTAAATATGAGAGGCAGCAACGTTTAACCGTAGTAAAAGAAGAGTTTGACAAATCCTGGTGCGATTACAGGCGCCACAAAAATCGGACTTCTCCTTCGTTGCTGTTTTGTATTTGAATATCTTGGATTTTTTTAATCAAAATTCAACAAATTGGGACGAGTGTTCTCTCAATGTTCTTTTGATGGAAACTGATTTAATGCCACTGTACAACAAAGCTTTATGTAACCGTCTGAATCACTTCCACTCAGGGTAACTTACAGCAAACTAATCACGCAATCAAAGTCGAAGAATCAAAAATATGGCAGGAAGTAAAAACCGATGCATGTATGTTCAGCTAGAATTCATTTATTTATTCTGTTTATTTGTGCTTTGTATTTGCATGCAATATGAATCATAGAGATTACGGTCTTTCCACATTAGCCCAAATTAAAGGGCCTCAGGGATGTTCTAGATAATCAAGATTTATGATTCTAACAGACATTTCTGGTTTTAATCATCAATATCTCTCTAAATTTAATTGGGACTGTTCCTCACACTATGAGCTTTGAATTTGGTAAGGGGCGGGGGGGGGGGGTGCTCTTTCATTTCATTTTCACGTGTAACAGAGTCAACATAGCCCCCACCCCGCGCTGCCACCCAAAAAACAAAGGCGCTCTTTATCCGAGGCGTACAAAAGCACATGACTCGGACATATTGTTTGAAGATTCGATTGGATGTCACGGATCTCGTTGGCAGGGACATCCGTCTCGTTGAGATCGTCCGCACGTGATCACGATTGTTTGCTGCTTTATTAAAGCGTCACCGCCGGGGTAGGTGTGTCGGTTTTACTCACCTGTCCGTACCAGTTATATTCCAGCATGGTGACGACGAACCAAACCTACACTCCAACCTAAAAACGTTAAGCGTAGCCTGTTGCTCCCGTCTCAACCCAACGATGTAACTCCTAGTTTTCCCAGTCAGGACTTGATGTCATCAGGATTTTGGTGTGGGGGGGGTGTTATTTACACACACGGATACATTCTGCACACATGCTTGCAAAGACTCACACACACACACACACACCCCTGTTGAATTTTGGCACTCCCAAGGCTTACGACCTGTTGATAATGAACCTGAACCCATTATTTTGAGTCAATGAATTGAAAGAAATAGGGCAAAGAATGAAAGCCACAGGGCCAATTAACGGCATTCTTTGATGTATTACCCTCGCTCGCCACTCAACCAGACCGCTCTGCGCTTTTTGTCTTTATCCCCTCTGTTATTCATTAATTATTCTGAGCGGGGTCAGAGTTCGTGTGGCTAATTGTGCAGACCGTCTCTCTTTGAGGACGGCAAAGGATTCTCCCAACACTGACACTCCCCCTGACTGTGCCCAGCCACCTTGAATTATGCCAATTATTCCAATTCTTTAATTTTTTAAATTTATTTATAAGATATGTAATCCCTATTTCTAATATTAGATAGAATCCCAGATTTTATTTTATTTTTTTAACCTTTTTTAGACGCAACAACCGAGATTTGGTGACAGGAAGTAGGAGTAAGGAGGGCCACGACCACCCCAGGAGGGGAAGCCGGGGTGTGTTCCTACATCACTGCACTAGCTGATGATGCCATGTACAGTACTTAAAGCTAAAAGCTAATTAGCTTCAGAATAGTCCATTAAATAGACTTAATTTATGGTTACCTTAAAACAGCGCCAGACTTAGCATAATGCTAAGGTAAACTAAGTAGTACGAACTAATTCTAGTTCGTACTATGTCGTACTATTGCCATAATAAAAAGATCACACCTTCTGTTATTTAACCAATAACAGCAACTGCATTTAAAACTGTGATCGTCTGAATTACGTCTTGTTTCCAGAGTTCCCAGCTGCTGAAGAAGTTTGTGCGTCTGGATTCCTCACAGTCTAAACCAGTTTTAATCGGCCATTGGAAACGCATTGCTCAGTTTCGGATGATGTTAGACGACTAGGTCTTCCTACATCCGTCCGTCACTTATCTTT
This sequence comes from Antennarius striatus, assembly GCF_040054535.1. Classification (NCBI taxonomy): domain Eukaryota; kingdom Metazoa; phylum Chordata; class Actinopteri; order Lophiiformes; family Antennariidae; genus Antennarius; species Antennarius striatus. The sequence continues at coordinate 2,137,748 of NC_090797.1, read as the reverse complement.
AATATGGAAATATGTGTAAGATATATATAATATACAACCTTTTAGCATATAATCTGCATGTTGTCTGCATAATGTGACTCCTCTATCAAAGAATTATTCCACCCAATCTCCAAGAGTAACCTCTGACCTGACTGAATTCGTTCAGCTTTATTATTTGTCTCTGTTGTGGAATTTTCCATCAGCCCGCATATTTAAACACAGTTTCATGAAAGTCCATCGATCATCCACATCCCTTCGACAACAAAGAGACAAATGTGATGCCACGGAAACTTTGCCTCCATGGCGGAGATAATAATCAGATTAGGAAACTATCCTAATGAGAGGAACAGACAGCGTGAAATGGTTTAATTAACTAACTCCCTTCATTGTAACCCGAACTGAACCATGGATGTGTGGAGTTGGGTTACAAACAGACTTTATTTCCAAACATACTGCATTTTAGAAAGAAAAATTAATAATTTCCATCCCTAGAACGTCCTGGCATAAGAGTCTTCCCTTGTTCCGACTTTCACGGCAACATGAACTCAGTGACGTAAACGTATTTTAACAAATTGATTCCGTTTCATGATTCTGTTTGTCTTTTCCTTCATCTTTTTATTTGCAGCGCTTTTTTGTGATAGAAAAATCCTGGCAAAAGGATGCCTGACAAAACTCTCACATGACAACAAAGTGATGATAAATAAATTACCATAATTCATTTAAAACAACCAACATTTGTGTTCCCTGTTGTCCTGGATAGAGATATACATATTTTTATATTTATATTATTATATACGTATGAAATGTGAGTAAAATACCCCAATCCATCGACTATCTCTACAGCCCCCTTTGTTGCTTGTTTGCCCCCTGAAGGCCGAGCCGACCCCAACCTTTAGTCTCTGATTTGTGGACGTGGTTCCTTCAAAGGGAGTCCCGTGGTGAGGTCAGCTTCCTCGGGCCGTGTCTCCGTCGCTGCTGCCACTGGCTAAACACTGTGTCCCACTCCGACCCTCCTAATTCACCGTGTCTCTGCAAGCGTGTGTGTGTGTGTCAGCGGCCAATCATCACGTCAAACAGGGGAGGGGGGTGCTGGGATGACACATTCGGCGACAAATTAGTATCGTGACAGGAAGTTTCTGATGAAGATGTGTTTCCTTGTTTAGATAATAAGGAAGTTGAGTGTCGGTCAATTCGCACTTTCATAGACTTTTATTGAATCAAATGTTATTTTTTATTCCATTTATTTCCGTGTAATATTTGATTCCAGTAATAATTCAGAAAATGCAAAATTCTAGTATCACATTGTAGGTGACCTTTGACCTTTTGGATATAACTTCATACAAGACATTGAGTCCGAAACCAAATCCGTGACCAGAATCGCCCCCCCCCGATCCCCACCCCCTCGGTGAATGACAAGTCCACAAGAAAGGGTCAGATAGACAATGCAAACGCATAATTCATTACTTCACGGTTGTCATGGAGGAGTAAAAGTCATGTTGATCATATGATTTGCTTAATTGGTCCTTCTGTTTTGTACTCTCTGATGTACTCATTCCTGATCCTATTCTTCCTGGTCACTCCCAGGGAGAACCTCAGCATCCTCATCTCTGCTACCTCCAGCTCTGTCTCCTGTCTTTTCCCCAGGGACACTGTCTCTGACATCCAGCCTGGAAAGGTCAGCTTCCTCGGGCCGTGTCTCCGTTGCTGCTGCCACTGGCTAAACACTGTGTCCCACTCTGACCTTCCTAATTCACCGTGTCTCTGTGAGCGTGTGTGTGTGTGTGTGTGTGTGTGTGTGTGTGTGTGTGTGTGTGTGTGTGCGTGGCGTCAGCCGCCAATCATCACGTCAAACAGGGGAGGGGGGTGCGTGAGATGACACATCCGGCGACGAGTTGGCATCGTGTTGCTTTGTCAGTGGGAAGTTTCCGATGAAGATGCATTTTCTGTTTCAGATTGTAAAAAAGTTGAGGTGTTGCTTTGGACCATCAGTTTGCACCTTCATAGACTTTTATTGAATCAAATTTTATTTTTTTTGTACCGTTTAATTCCATGTATTATCCGATTCTAATCATAATAAATTTAGAAAATGCTAAATTCTAATGTCACAACGTTAGTAACCTTTGACCTTTTGGATATAACTTCATTCAAGACATTTATGTTGTCAATTCTGGACATACAATCTCTTTCTTTGTGGCCCAAAATGTGTTTTTGGAGCCCACAGTGACTGAGGTGATCACTTCACCTTTGAGTCTGAAACCAAATCCGTGACCAGAATCGCCCCCGCATCCCCATCCCACCCCTCTGGTCTTAAGATGACACGACCACAAGAAAAGGTCAGATGGACAATGCAAACGCATAATTAATCACTTCACGGTTGTCATGGAGGAGTAAAAGTCATGTTGATCATATGATTTGCTTAATTGGTGTAATATAATACGTCCTTCTGTTTTGATTCGTAATCTATGTCTATATAATATAATTAAAAATCCACTATCATATATCATCATATGGAGCAACTGGTGTCAGTAAGGGTTTAACATATTCATGTCATCTGCTGCTCAGCAGAACCCAATTAATCTTTACTGCAATGGGACGGCGTGGTTCTGTATCCATGGCGACTCGGATGGCACTTTCCTTGCGTCTTCATTTTGTACGTATTTGGAAAGTTTCTCAGAGAACTTCTTCTTCTTCTTTTCCTTTTGGCTTTTCCCTTCAGGGGTCTCCACAGCGAATCAGTGTCCTCCATCTAACCCTGTCTTCTGCATCCTCTTCTCTCACACCAACTACCTTCATGTCCTCTTTCACTACATCCATAAACCTCCTCTTTGGTCTTCCTTTAGTCCTCCTGCCTGGCAGTTCAAAATTCAGCATCCTTCTACCAATATATTCACTATCTCTCCTCTGGACATGTCCAAACCATCTCAGTCTGGCCTCTCTGACTTTATCTCCAGAACCTCTAACATGTGCTGTCCCTCTGATGTACTCATTCCTGATCCTATCCTTCCTGGTCACTCCCAGAGAGAACCTCAGCATCTTCATCTCTGCTACCTCCAGCTCTGTCTCCTGTCTTTTCTCAGTGACACTGTCTCTAGACCAAACAACATCGCTGGTCTCACCACAGTTTTGTACACCTTTCCTTTCATTTTAGCTGAAACTCTTCTATCACACATCACACCTGACACTTTCCTCCACCCGTTCCATCCTGCCTGGACACGCTTCTTCACCTCTTTTCCACACTCTCCATTGCTCTGGACTGTTGACCCTAAGTACTTCAAATCCTCCACCTTCTTGATCTCTTCTCCCTGTAACCTCAGAAAGGGGAAACTAGGTCAAGGTCTAATTTCAACTTTTGTACACTCAAGAACCGGATAACATAGAAAGACGAGGCCAGTGTACGACCATAGATCAAAGCTAGTGCTTTGATCTACCTATGTACTCGCTTTGATCTATGGTCAAACCTAGTGCATACCTATGGTCTACCCTGAAAGGTCAAAGCTATGCACGAGTCAGATAATACTTTCAGGGTACCCTGACCTTAACCTGACCTACCCTGGAAGTAGATCAGGGTAAGTCGCAGGATGTTACAGTCTGACTGTCTTGGTTCTTGTTTTTTGTTGCGCTGATCACAAACGCCCCCCCTCCCCCATTTTGAGCTTACCTAGCCTCCGTGGAGACACGCAACCCACCCCCTCCCTCTCCATTAAGCACAGACCTCCAAACACAGTGGGAAGCCTCCTTTGGTTGCAACACACTCCTTCCCTTACGCACACTGTCCACTACCCCAGCCACACACTAACAGTACGACTCTCAGTACCTCCTTCTACCCCCACCCTCCCCCCTTTTGAATCCTATTAGTGTGTGAACATAGTTTAACTGAAAAAGACTGTCGACTTCACTCAATTAGACCTAATAGGATTAAGTTGGCGGTACGGTCCTGAAGGTTTAAACAGGAATGGAATTTTTGGCAGACACCTGCTCCATCCAGGGCATTAATCTGATGTGTATGTATGTATGTATGGGGGGGGGTCCTGGTGGCCCGGCTTGGACGATTGGATGATTGGTTCTATTAGGTGCATGGGTTTAAGTCCCGATGTTATCAGCACCAGAGGAAGTGCAGCCCAGCGGTGAAACCAGAGGGCTGAATGTACAGTAGCGTCGACAATCAATACACATACTGACATCTTTTGGGTAGATTTGGGTAAAATAAGGCATAAAACATAAGAATTTTGCATTTATTTTCCCATTTATGACTCTTTTGGTACCAAAACCGCAAACAGGAAGTGAGGGAACTCACAACAAAGGCGCCACTGATCGAACCATGGATGCGTTTCGCCAGCAAATATGAGAATTAGAAGTTTTTTAATTTCCTGTCAAATGCTGCTGTCATGCTGTGAACTTGGAAGAATTTCTCAACAGCTAATTAGATCAGCTGCAGCTAATTAGCATTAATGCTACAAAAAGAAGCTACAAAAAGAAGGCTGCAGTCTTCTCGCGAAATGTCGTTTTTGAGCAACGAACGCCGTGAAGATCGGCGACTTAACGGCGACTCTTCATCTAGACGAACGTGTTCCACCTGTAACACCTGGAGTCATATCCTGTCAGCGTTTTAATCGGATTTATTTAATAATTGCGGGACTTTCGGTATTTGGAGCGAGTCATGCTGGATAAAACGGCCTGAATGATCTCTAATTGAAATAATGGGTGTCTTTCTTCTCCTTCCTGTCATCCCGACATGGCACGTACCCTCCATAAACATTCCCATTTTCTGCCTGCCACATTTCAAAATCAACCTCATACACTAAATCCCAGTGAAAGCTGGAAGAGCGGGGTCAAAAACACATCTTTGGGACATAAACTCCCTCCTTGTGATGTTTCGGACTGGAGTGAAGGTGTGAACGTGGAGATTGAGGTAGATAAGAGTGTCTGTAGAGTGTCGAGGCCTTGATGAGGCCCGTGCTGTTAAGGTAATTACCAACAATCATCGTCTCTTCGTGTGGTAGGAGCAATGGCCTTTTAGTATGTCACCGATCACTTTACCACCTCATCTTATCCGCTAATCACTTGAACACTTATCCCCTCCACCTATGTTAAATATGGAGAAACATTTTCCCAAAGATTATCTCAGGCTTTTTGTCTTTGCTCGAAGTGGCAACGCAATCGAAAAATGATTGTAGGTGTAGCGAAAACTCTCCACGCCGAAATTATGTCGGAATTAAGAAGTGTGGAAATAAATGGGGAAAAAAAAAGAGATGGAAATAAATCAAAAGATCATTTGTTAATAATTCTATCATAGAGGCATAAAAGTGGATTAAAAAATATTGCAGAACTGCTTTCCTGTTTGGATCAATAAGAGAAAAAAAAAATGTTTATTTGTTTTTAATTGTTATTTATTTGTGTTTATTGACATCATATGGTTTTTAAAAGCAGAAAGGACGTTTTTAAGTTAGCACTAGTAATCTACCTCTGGTCATACCAACATGATGAAATGTGTTTTATTAGTAATTTTTTTTCCTCTTTATTTAATTATTTATTTTTCACGAAAACTTAACGCAAAAAGAAAAAAAATCTGTAGTTTTGGGGAAAATGCAGCTATCATCATTAAACGGAGAGAGCTACATTGATGATGTCATTACTCTATAGCCATTATATTGCGCAATTAAAAATGAATTATATCTAAAAGCAGAAGTCACACTTGAAAAACAACAATCGGACAAATAGACAGTCTTGCATTTAAAGTTTAATAATCTCGTTAGAAGATCATTTGACCAAAATTTTCCGTATGAGCAATCCAACAACTTGTTAAAAATTTGACTGAGTTGCGACCTGTTGTGTCAGATAAAATAGATTTAATGTAATTGATAATAATTGATCAGGGTCTGGGTAGGACTCTGGGTCCAGGTCTGGAACAATTCACGATAGTTCCTAATCACCATTCTTCCCAGGAGTGTCACACCTCACACACCTCACAATGTCTTTCCCGGAGGTCCCTCCGTGTCTCCCGATGCTATGAATAGCTATCCTGGTGGCCTTGAATCCCTCCTCGGCCCCCATCGGGGGGATTATGATATGTTTCATCCAGCGGCGCCCTGTGTTTTTGTCCTGCGTGTCAATTATGGGGGTAGTCGGACATTCTGATCTCTGCTGTTGTAAGAACAATCAGCGCAGGAAGAGGTCAAGGGTGAGACAGACAGGCGGCGATGTATGTGTGTGTGTGTGTGCATGTGTGTGTGTTGTTATGAGCGAGACAATGAAGACTTCAACATGAAGCATTTGGAAGCCCATTTAGCCTAATCCTATTAGCCTGTTAGATAACCCCGTATCAGAAGGGTTCAAGGGAAAGACCTCTGGAGGTGAACGGTTTCATCATCCAGCCGTCATGTAAACACTTTCCGTTCAGGGGTAAACGTGGGTAAATATGTATATTTAGCCTGAGTACATGACCTGTGAGGCTTCACAAAAGGTAATCTGAGGAAACACAATGATCTCTGTTGTCTCTTGAAAACACAATTTCATTTGGAGGCTTCATTCGATTAGGTAATGTCGTTTACAGTACGCTGCATAAATCAGACTGCTGGTCATGTGTGCAGAAAGGCCACTTTTCCTTTGGCTACACCCTTTGATTGAATGTCTTGACGAAAAGAAAGCAAATACATCAATATTACAGAGTTCGATTTCAGTTATTTTACTTTACTTCTTGTAAAACTGCTCCTTCCTGGGGTCAAACATTGCCGATGTGTCAAAGAATTACGAGCTAGGTGAAGCATCCCAAGTGAACATGAACTGCAGGCGGTTGCTGGTGACAGCGTGTGTGTCTTCCATTGGCATATCAATGTTTCCAGAAAGTCGTTCCGTCCATCTGAGTCATTACCCTGGACTTCTGTCTCTCTTTAACCCTCCGTTCATTCATCCATCCATCCGGTCCAGCTAGCAAAACCACAGTCCAGCTCACCCAGGCACCCAGCCAGTCCAGATGGGTGGTCCAGACCAATCACCGCTGTTCCCCCCCATGCTTTGGCTTTCATTTTCTGCACTCTTTCTCTCCGTCTCACCAACTCTCTCCTTCTTTCCCTTCGTACCACAACTCTTTCCCTTCTCGTTGAGCCGTCTTATCCGTTTCCCTCCAAAATCAGCTTCATCATTTGCTTTAGCAACAGCTTTAGCAATTTGTGCACCGTGCAAGATAGAATGGACTCCTTCAGTGTTAAGAGATTTACCTCTAGCAACGATAGCGATGGAACCTGCAACTTGCACGCAACCGATTCATAACTCGTCTGACGCAATGGCATCATGTTTCAAACCCAGGAACTACCTAGCATGGCTAAATATTCAGTCAAGTAGACGTCGAATCTGATTGTTTTAGCGTCTTCTTCGCCTTCACCTGCGCCTAACCGACCAGGGACGGAACAGTTCAGCTTGAATCACGAAAGGGCGGTCGACTCGCAAACACCCACATGCATTTACCCATGCATGCATGCAACCGCACACACATCACACACCAAAGCAACTCCAGCACATGAAAGGCCTCCAACAGGAGAGGGAAAACATGCTGCAACAATGCTTTGAAGTCTACAAGTCAAGCAACTAATGTAGGGATGTTTTCTGTTCCTCCTCCTCTAATAGTCTGATTCATATCTCCCCTTCCAGGAATTCCCTTTCCGAGACAGCCACGGTTGATCTGGGATCATTTAGCATCCCGACCATCCAAAATTCAGTCTCACTTTTGCATCAAAGCAAAGCAGGAAAATAGTTCATATTTCCCAAATCCCCCAACGAGGTCTGCAATCGTTGTGAAACCTCCAAAACAGGCGCATAAATGCAACAGTGCATTAATATACAGTGTGCACTCGTCCAACGGCATACAGGGATTGCAGGGGTTATGGCTGGAGATCCATGAGTACTTTTTGTGGAAAGAAATGACCCCAAAAACACAGTTCATTCATTCGGTTCTCGCAAACAACAGTGACATGGTCACGATTCAGGCTTGTTTGTACAGTTTTACACACATCCTGCAATCACATTGCCCATAAAGTCATCATCCTCATCTTTGCTGCGAGACTTAAAGGCCTTTTCAACAAGATGTCATTGACTCTGCCCTCAGGCAGCAGGTAGAAGGAGTTTCAGCGGAGGATGACAACTAGGCTCACGACACGGTTGGGTTGGCCATTGATCATTTTTCCAGCCTGATACTTCGGCATTGACATATGATGTCATGTTGGCTACTATAAGAAGTATTTCTGTACTTCCATTCAATAGAACAGATTGAGAGACTTGTTATGGGTGGTCATTTTGTGGCGTCCTACCTTCCATGTGTTGGGTTGGCACCAAACGGGGGTTTGGCCTCCAGTGTATCCGCCATACGGATACTGAGGGGCAGGATGATGAACGCCCTTGCCCGGCCAGGGGGGGCGGAACTGAGGCCGGCTGAGTGGGTGCGGTCCGGAGTTATGCAACCCCTGTGCGTAAGCTCCACGGCGGACCAACCGCTGGTCGTCTAGACTGGAATATGACCGGAACATTTCTGGTAATCCCAAACAGGTTCTGAGCAGAAATAACAATAAACCATTTAATGAGTCATGTAATCAAATTGTACGAATTATATCATGACGTGGTTGAATTATGCGTGCACATCTTGTTAAAACAGATGGAAGAGGAGGAGAAGGGGTGGTGGTGCAGGTGAACGCAGTTGTGCATTAGCGAATTAGCATGCATTTAAAAAGATGCTCCACCTGCAGATATTTAGAACAGCTTTCTGCATCCCTCTGATTCTGGTTCATTGTAAAATGAATAACTGTCCCCTTCATTGAATTTGACATGAATTTAATTCTATAAAATTTTACTGTTTCCACAATGAAGGGAAAAGGACGGACAAACTTAATTACTGGAGTGGATGACGTGAGTCAACTCCCAGATCAAAGTCCCCCCCCCCCCGTTTGTTAACCAGAATCATTTGATGCATGTATACAAGCAAATGTCAATGTGGAAAAATCCACTGCTGCCAAACGCTAGCTGTTCTTTTCCTGCTAATTATTAATATCACACATCAGCTAAACAGCATCCGAAACAGGAAATCTAATTTTCCAGTGACATTTAGTTTTCCTTTATTGTCGCATATGGGAAGTCTGAAATTAGAAAAATTAGGAACTTTCTGATGCGTTGGGGGGTTTTTTTGTGTGTGTGTTTTTTTAATCTTATTGCCTGCATCATGTTCAGTGCTTTGCATAATGATTTTAACTGTTAGCACATTGTTGTATTCTATTTTATTTTCCAGCGTGTCACCTGTTCGGTGATGCAATTTTGACATAGGCAACGTAGTTTGTTTATTTCTAACATTCATTTGTTGCAGAAAAGCAGTTTTTAAAAGGACAAGCAGTTTTTAAATAAGTCAAATTTGATTTTATTCATCTTTTTGTGCCTGGGCAATTCAGTCATGCTGCTTAATTGCCTTTATTCCATCGGCAACCTTGCAGAAAACCTCTGCTGCAGAATTTGCCAGCCGATTTGGTGGCGATGCGTAAAAAAAAAAGTGTCAATGACGTGGAGAAAAGAGTTTCCTGTTAGACATAGAGAAAGGGTTTTGTCCACCTAGTCGCATTCCGGTGACCGCGGTCATGGTGGAACAACCGGTTTGCTTGTGCGGGTTTAACCTGAGTCTTTGTCTGTGGATTGTGAGCTCCTCTGTTTGCCCCTGAGCAAGGCATCTCCCCTAAATGGTGCTTAAGTATGCTGAACACAGTAGTGTTCCTGAACGCACCAGTGTTCCTGAACGCACCAGTGTTCTATAGGAATGGGAATGCACCTCGACCAGGCGTTTATCACCCAGTGACTCCTGCCCCATTCCAGTGTGACTTTAAGTTTTAGTATGAATGGGGGAAAAAAACGGCTTAAGAGCTTCAAACATCAGTTTACTTGAGTCATCTTCCACAAATACATTTATGTAAGGGTTATATATAAACTGACAGTGTGTGTGTGTAAGAGTGAGGAATGTTAATCCAATACTGACAGCATTACGCATCATTTGGATAATAAAAATTCTTTACGACGCACTTTGTGTGTGTGTGTCTTGGCTAACTGTTAAAAATAAGTGCAAGCAATGGAATCGATAATCATGTCCCACAAATACAAGTTAGGAATTCAAAAAGTCCATAAATCACAATTTAAAAGTTATAGTTTTGATTATGTGGCCTCAATTCTACAAATAGTTTTTCAATCGTGAATTAAATGCAATGTTTTATGATGATCTGCTGAAACTCGTATCAAAACTGTGGGGAAAAACATGTTTAATGTTTTGTTGATTGTTGTTGACTGTCGGCTTCATCTAAACAGAAAGACGAAAACAAGGTTTTACAATTAGTTTTGTATATCAGCTGTTATAGTTATGTTGTCTAATATATTTATTTTGCACTATAGTACTATAAAATTTAACGCTACACAACTTATTTTATTTTATTTTAATCAAAATATCCTCGTTTTCTTTTCTCCCTGACATCAATGCAGGAGATATGACTGAACAATACAAAAACTGTATTGTAGTTTTGCATTTATTTGATTTAATCAGAAGTTATTAAGTTATTTATTAATCTCCTATCATCTGATCTTTTGTCCTGGTTCCTGTCGCGCAACAGCTGTCATCAAAAACAACCATAAACACCATAAACTGTATTTACTGCATCCATTTCCTGCTCAGTCAACTGACGCTCAGTTCTGCCGCACGGGGGCAGCACTGAGCTGATCGTCAATAATCAGTCTATGAACCAATCAATCACAACAAAAAGACATTCAAGTTTCATGTTAGACTTTAGTAAAATGTCTGTCTGTCATCATTGTTGAAGATTTTTTGACGATTTTTGTCAAATATGAGACACACACACACACACACACACACACACGCACACAGCGCCTCATTAAAACCTTTCTCGTTGATGCGCTGTTTTGTCCTGCTTCCACTCATCATCACCTTCGACCCCCCTCCCCCCTTATTGTCCCTCCTGGCTCCCCGTTGTGAGGCCACCCATCGTTCCATGTGATCTAGACATGAGTCAACGAGCCCAGATAATGACGCTCAGGCCTCCAGGAGATCCAGACTCTACTGATCACACCAGAGACGACTTCTTCACACACACTCCTCACAGTGTGTGTGTGATCAAATTATTTAAAACAAATAATTATTTTTTTAATTTTATGATAAAAATCTATTTTAGAAACTCAGAAAGCAATTTTTTTTACGTATTTTCTTGTGTTTTGCAGTAATTCAAAGCCATTATTTTAGCGTTTATAGCAAAATTTCATTTTAAATGTTGTTGTTTTCCTTGCTTTACGTCACTTCTCCTGACCTCACATCTATGTGTTGTGGGGGGGGGGTAAAGGAATATTATCTATACTATGTCCACTTCATAAGTCAATCATATCCATTGTGCGACTTCAAAGCGTTTAGAGAAGAGTCTGCAGACCGTGGATGAACATTCACTTTTCACCGATGGGGGGTACGCCGCCGCCGCCGCTGCAACCGAAGCCTCGCTTTGAAGTCGCCCCTCAGACTATGTTTACGTTCTTCCAACACATTACCCCCTCCTGCCCACCTCTCCTTCCATACATCCCTCCGTCACACGACTCAAGCGCTGCATCAGTCATCACCCCCCCCCCCTTCCACAAAAGAAGTGAGTGGAGGGTTACATCCATCGGTTCATTTTTACTTTCCAGACTATAACTCAAAAACTCTCTCAAATAATTTCACCAAACTTTCCAAACACAACAACCAAGCTCTCCAGCGGTGCCCTTTGCTGTTTAGGAGCTTTTATCATCTGTTTTGTTTTTGTTTCCATGGTTACAATTTGAATTTGGATTCATTCTGTGAGTGAGATTTGTCTCAGGCGAGGTTTCTGTGAAATATCAAAAAATATATAATTTATTTGTGTGCTGCACAAATACATTTTGACATTTTATGACATTGAAATATTATATTTATTAATGTTTTGAATTTATATATACATACAAATTAAGAAGAACTGCAATTGACAGTTACAAATTTCTTCCTGTATTTCTTAAATTTATTGCTCGTGTTATAGAAAACTTTAACTTTAACTTTAAAACAGCCATAAATACATGTATTTGATAAACTTCACTGGAAACAGAAAACAAACCCAGGCTGTTGTTCCCAGTTTGACCAGCAGATGGTGCTGCGGGCGCCCTTTAACCTGACCCCCAAATCAATCCTGCAAACACTAACAGCGACAAATACCCCCTCAGGTTGGGATTACAATACAAAAACAATCCTTTTTTTTTTTTTTTTTCAAACACTCGTGTGCGTGTCATAAACTGTCATTTATGACGTCACTGCAGTGACGCGACTCAAACTTTCTAATTGCATAGAACTGCTGGGAGCTGAAATTCCACAAGTAACAACGCAGATAACTGTTGCGCTGCACACTAATAGAAGTTTGCACCAAATCCACCAGCCTCGTGACGCTTCACACGTCACTGTGAGCAGGATTCACCACAATACGACTCCTTTATTCCGTTATTTGTCTCCTATCTGACGTTTTTCGCTCTCTTGAATGATTTATGACATAAGGCAAAAAAAGATGCGACTGAGTCATCTCGGCTGTGACTCATCGCACATGATGCTTTTACACACACACACACACACACACACACACACACACACACACACACACACACACACACACACACACACACACACACACACACACACACACACACACACACACAGACCCCTCCCCGTTTGTGCAGCTCTGAATGCTGCATTCCCGTGATGCAAGATTAGAGAAGTTCGCCGGGTTTTCTTTCACGCATTGTAAATAATATCAGGTGACCAAAAAAAAAAAAAAAAAAAAACCTAAAAAAAAATAAGGAAGTCTTTCAGCTCACGAGGAACTTTAAAGATATTCCTGCTGTGTCATTCTGATGTCTCAAAGCTGCAGCCACATGTCTGCAACAGGCAGCAGGAGACAAAGGATGATGATCTCATCCGATCCCGTCTTTTGATTGGGTTTAATATTTAATATAATGCACGCACAAGGTTTTTTTTTTTTTTTTGCATCATTGAATGAAATGAATTGTGAAAACTCTGTGGAGTGAATTCTGCTTGAATTTAAACAAAGTTTAGTTAATGAATCGCTTTATTATTCCGACAATATATGCGGAACGGATCCACTTTCTTCTTGTGACTTTAAAGATAACCATTGGTGAATTTCAAATATTTGTACTTTTTAAATAGTTTTTTTTCATAGTATGCGTGTAACGTGCAACATGCTGTTTGCAAATCATAATCTGTATAAATATGTTTATAAAATCTGAATTTCTAATACATTTATCTATTACAAATAACTATATTAAATATATATATATAATTTTATATATAATTATATATATATATATATAATATTTCCCAGTTTGGGATAAATTAAGTATATCTTATCTAATCTTATGTTAATTAGTTATATTATAGATTCTTAATTAAATCTAGCACCCACATATGAGACTCTGGCATCATAATCCAACCAGTAGCTGATCATAAAACTACTTTATGATGCTTTAAGGAGTTCCTATCAGCTGTTTTCTCACAGCGGGACCATAAAACGTCTGCGTTTCATGTGGAACTTTACGCACGGGTCGTGTTTCCCACCTACCACTGACGGACCGATGCCCCCTCCCACCCCCCATTGCTTTTACAAAGGCAAGGTCAGCATTAAAACCCCGCACTTGATCACATCCAAATTGCAGGACAGTTTTATCTGCAGTGTGTTTTGTATTTACCTGGAATTTGGGGGTGTCCTCGGTTTCCGCAACCGCGCGTCTTAATCATCTCATTTGTGACATGAACCGTCAGAGCTGCGCCTTCACTGTTGTTTTAATCAATGCATCAAGTGAAAGGGGCCCCCCCACATTTTAAACTCTGCGGTGTTTCCTCTTTTTTCGTGCGCTGCCGGGAGCGCGGGGCGCAAATGGGAAGCGTTTGCGTCATGTGCGCCTTAAAGATCGGACAGAAATGATTCTCGCAAGTCATCATGTATAACGCACCCATGCACGGCTTCCTATGGATGAGTTAGAAGGAAACACCTAAAGGGATAAGCTTCTATAACCCATGACCCCCACCTGGTGAACCAGAACCCCCCCTCACCTAAAAAAACAAAAGAAAAGGCAAGTGCGGACTGGATGCTGTTAATTTCATGATCTTGAGACGGTTCATCCATAACTGAAGGAGAAAAACACACAAGTGTTTGGTCAGCCTTTAAGAAACCAAGACAGTTCATTCTTGGGGAGGTAAGGAGGGAGATAAAGGGGGGGGGGGCTCCATTATTTCGTCCAATCTGCATAATGACGGAGAGGATTTAAGAGAAAAAGCCTCCAAATTCCCCTCCAGACGCGTGTTGATTGTGTTTGTTCACGGCAGTTATCCTGATGAGGGGGCGATATGGAGGGGGCCGGGTGGACACTTGTTGCGCGTCACCGTTGAAATAGCGCACATCTCTGCGCGCAGAACAAACAGCGGCGGCGGAGAAAACTCTCAGGGATGCAAATTCAAAAGCACTTCATTACGCGCTTTCTCCCCGCAATCTCGTGTCTGAGAGGCCGAACTAAGTGGTTAATCAAGCCGGAGATCGAAACGGGCGGGGGGGGCGGGGAGGGGGGGGTTGCGTGCTTGCGTGCGTTTTGCGCACAGCGCGTCTTTTGCGCGTTATTTTTTCCACAAACAAGTAGTGTGTGATGCGGTGTGCGTGCACCCCGCTGGGATTCCTGTCGTCACATGAGACAATAAGGCCTTAATCTACCCCCCCCCCCCAACCCCCAGCCTGAAGAATCACATTGGAGTCATAATTAATTCAAAAGATAGTCAAGAAAAATGATAAAAATCCGGCAGAAGTTGCACCTGTCCTGCAAAAATAAAGACACATTTTATAAATGGCCACTAGATGGCGCTAACGGACAGATAACTTTTTATTCATGCGACAATTTCCTCTTTAGAATTAACAAATCAGGCAAAACTTAAGAGACGCTTGAAGCAGACGCAGCGTGATGTTGTGGCTTTATTTGTTTACGACGTGTTGCGCCATTGGCGCAAACATGTTCTTATAATATTTTTTTAAAAATGCGTCTGGAATTTAAGGAAGTTGGTTTAAAAAAGCTCCAACCACCATGAAGGGTTAAGTTCGCATGAAGAGGCTCTTTCACACAAACATTCCCCGACATTAACGGAACAAATTGCCTGAACTATTCTGGTAGAAGCTGCAGCTGCTTCCACGCAATCGATTTTAATGCTGTGCGACCAGTCGTGGATCAGCACCACCCGATTTAGACGTGATTTACATCGCAGGCGACGGGGTGTGTGTGTGTGTGTGTGTGTGTGTGGTTGTGTGTGTGGAGGGGCTGTTTTACTTCCTTAATTCTGTAATCCTTTTATCTTTATATTGATTAAATTAAAACGTGCAAACCGCTCTTCTGGTTAATCACAGATGATTTAATCTGATCTATAAAATACGTGTGACAAATTGCAGCAGCAACAGAGGAATCAATCAATCACAAAGTTCACAGAAAGAAAAATTGGTCAATATTTCAAGTGTAAGTTGTCTTATTTTTTAGCCTTTTGATGCTTTTTCTTCGTCATAAATGAACGAGATGGCGCGTTTTGGATCATTTTTATCGATTTTCCGGACTAAATGATTATGGGATTATTCTCAAGAGATCAATAAATGCTGAAGATAACCAGCATCTGCAGAACTATATTGGTCCAAATCAATTTCCTGCCAGTAATCCAATAATAATCAAAATTCAATGGCATTTTTAATCCAGGATCCGTGTTAATGTCATCAGTTTAAACGATCAGACTAATCCGGATATGTTTTGGGATTATTCACAAATTTAAGATGATTCCAGGATGCCTGAAAGGCTCAGATCAGCTCCAATAATCACATTTTTTACCAATAATTTCCGGTGCGTCCGGCAGCAGGATCGTGCGGTATGCTGATGACGTCCGCGTTTCTCTCCCTGATCTCGTTGTTGTTGATCTCCAGACGGAATGTGTGTGTGTGTGTGTGTGTGTGTGTGTGTGTGTGTGTGTGTGTGTGTGTGTGTGTGTGTGTGTGTGTGTATGTGTATGTGTGTGTGTGTGTGTGTGTGTGCGTGCGTGCGTGCGTGCGTGTGTGTGTGAAGGTAGACCCGGGGGGCGCACCGGCAGAAACGGAGAAGAAGACGCGCCGGGCCTCGGCCAATGGGGAGGACGAGGTGTGATGGAGGGGTGGATGGAGGGGTGGGGGGCAGAGGCCGTTGGATGACATGAGATGTTTGATCTCCTCCAGACGGGTCAGGTCTGTCTGTCGGTGGAGCTTCTGATCTGATGCCTCCGGCGTCACTGCAGCTCCCATAATGGGAAGGGAGACAGCGGGCCATTGTGATCAATATAGATCAATATATTCATTGGTCATCAAAGTGTGAATATTTCCCACTTTTATCTGTAACATTCCCAAAAAAAGTCTCCAACTTTCCTGGAGAGGTGCTCGTTTTTCCTCCAGGCCGCCTTTAAATGTCCGGTTCTTTCTTTCCTTTATTCTAATTGAGCACTTTAAACGGTGGAACGGTTTCCGCCAGAGGTCTACAAATAAAACCCTCCAAATGTACCCCCCCCCCAAACCCACCATCCTTGCTCTCCTTCTCTCTCTTTTTGGATGGCGATTTCGCGCGTCCTGCGTCTGCGTCTGGATTTATACCTGCGCGTCTTTGATCATGACTGCCTGCGACGGCGTTTGATTCCTGGGGCGCTTTGACGGTTTTCAGCCTGGTTTTAAAAAAAAGAAAAGAAAAGAAAGAGGGCCCTCCAGTGTCTGAAGCTACATCAGAGGAGACAGGGACTGGGAAGCAGGCGTCCAGCTGGGAGAAGATCAGAAGACACGCAAACTTTAGCGAGAGCCATTGTGAGGTACACACACCGACTCCCGTAACTTTCCCCTTTGTGTGTGTTTTTTTTCCATATGGCGCTCTTATCTAGCAGCTCAGACTGCTGAATGACTCAGTTAAAGGTCTGTGAGGTTTTATCTGATTCCGTCTCCAAATAATAAAGGACACCTTGGATTTGTTCCCTCTTTCAATCATCTCTTGAGGTTTGAGGATTGTCTGCTGGTTTGTACATTCACTGTGAAACAAGAGTCGCCCACAGTCTGATGGTAACACCAAGAGGATGTCCCGGTCAGGATAATAAAGAGTAATTAAAGCAGGCCGCACGCTGCGCAACGTGTAAACCCAATGATTTATTCATCCAAGAGCATTTTCATGAGTAAAGTGATATCAAAGGGTTTGTTTTAATCCTTAAGCAAACAGCTGTGATAAATTATTTCCTGCAATTACTGCTCGTTTTGTTTAATATATGAATTGATGCGTGGAGTCTACGCATCATTTAATATATTTCATAGTCATGATATTTGGTGAGTGGTGTAATGGCGCCCTCTGATGGACAAATGGTAGAACGACATGACCAAAAAAAAACCCCGAAAAGGCTTAAAGTTGTTATAAATTGTGCTTAAATATTATATATATATTATTGTACAAATATATCATATCCTCTGACAGTTAGTGGTCTCCAATCTTACAAGTTGAATATGAAAGATATATCAGATTATCAAAGCCATAAATATGATGATTTTATGGTCTGTGTTTACAATTGAAATGCATGACGTCACGGTGTTATTCAGTTTTATCCACCGGTTTTACCAGACCGCGGAAGCTTCTAAATATAAACAGGACTATTTGCGTTTGCGGAACCTGATCCCGAATCCGATCAGACTGACAGCAGCGTGTTGTCTCCCTGTGGGACAGACGGATTCACCCGCGGCCGATTGAATTCCATTAACAGGCGTAATTAATCGATCGTCGACGGCCGCTCCTTTTGTTCCGCCTCTCCTTTTGTAGTTCCTTTGTTTTTACCGGACTCAGTCAGTCATGGCGAAGACGGTGAAGCTGAACACCGGTGCGGAGATGCCCTGTGTGGGACTGGGGACGTGGAAGGTGTGTGTGTGTGTGTGTGTGTGTGTGTGTGTGTGTGTGTGTGTGTGTGTGTGTGTGTTTTCACTTCTTCGGTCATACCTTAACTTGCCACCGGCACAGTTAAGCTATCTGCTGTGGGGTATTAGCTTACCAGAGGCTTCTTAAACTGGGCGTGTGCGTGTATTTTTTAAACATATTAGCATTTAATTGTGTTATACTTGATAAATAACCGGATTTCTTTGCACCTGTCGCGAAATAACCCCGTAACAAACGTGACTTATTCGTTGGAACATCACCTCTCCCTGGGCTTTAAGGTACCAGTCGTCTGAGGAGCAGGCATCGGCGATCGGTTAACTACGCCTGTTTATCGTCTGTTAGCAATTATCTGAGGAGGGTGCTGGTGTTAGTTTGACTGTGTGGTCAAAGTGTTGCTCATTTATGATAAAATGCATCTGTTTGCATACATTTATTACATCCCTCTTCAAAGCTGTGATTTGTTGTAATTGTCAGCGTTTGTGTGTCCGTTAGTCCACCAAATATCTTCTCAGCCGTTGCAGATAGAAAGATGAAACAAAAAGCACGTCACTCGGGCAAAGGGGATGAAAGAGATGATGACCTTGAGAAAACTAGGTCAAGGTCAAATTTCAACTTTTGTACACTCAGGAACTGGATAAGATAGAAAGACGGGGGAGAAGGCCAGTGTGAGTAAGACCGTAGATCAAAGCTGGTGCTTTGATCTATGACAGTAGGTCAGAGCACTAGCTTTGATCTTTGACCTAAGCAAGTAGGCCAGGGTAAAATTTTGAATTCAAGGGTGTCCCTGGATGTTGCAGTCTGTTACTGCATCGGTTCTTGTTCAAACTAGAGAAGCCTTTAGAGTTCAGAATGTTGCTTCGTTTTCGCTAACTTCTCCTGAATCCACCCCAGTTCTAGAGTATTCTTTCTATCAACTATTAACTTTTGTCTTCTAACCATTTCCTGCTGCTAGTCTCCTCCTGGGCAGGTGGCGGAGGCGGTGAAGGCGGCCATCGCCTCAGGCTACCGGCACATCGACGGGGCGTACATCTATAAGAACGAGGTGGAGGTGGGGGAGGGTATCAATGCCATGATCCAGCAGGGCGTGGTGAAGAGAGAAGACCTGTTCATTGTCAGTAAGGTGAGGCTTTATGGTATACAAAGGTATATCCTTTATTTGTGTGACATAAACAGGTAAACTGATGTTTGTTTGCTTGTTGGTTCTCTATCATGTGGTGTCGTCGATCCTATCGTAGCTGTGGAGCACCTTCCATGAGAAGTCCATGGTCAGGCCTGCCTTTGAGAAAACTCTCAGTGATCTCAAACTGGACTATCTAGACCTCTATTTAGTGCACTGGCCAATCGGTTTCAAGGTAGGTGTCCTGATTTTACCATCACTTCTTGAAATGTTTTCATTCTTTGTTTATTGAAGTTCACACCTCTTCGTCGGTATCAAAGCCTCTGTAAACCCACTTGTTGTCGTTCTTTAAGGCCGGTGGCGATATGCTACCTCTGGACAGCCAGGGACTGGCCATCGGCAGCGACACCAACTTCGTGGACACGTGGGAGGTGAGTCGAGTCCGGAGCGACCCGAACATAAGAAGTTCAAGTTCAAGCGAGACTGATGGGTGTTATTTTACTTCAGGCGATGGAAGAGCTGGTGGACGCCGGATTGGTCAAAGCTATCGGTGTCTCCAACTTCAACAAGGATCAGATTGAAGCCATTCTCAACAAGCCAGGCCTCAAATACAAGCCTGCCATCAACCAGGTACTCCTAAGACACCTGTGTGTACGTTAAATTGCCCTCATATCAATAAAAATCAAACTTGATTTAAATGAAAGTCTAAAGTTCAGCTTTAGTGGCGGTGTGTTTATGATCGGCGCCTCCCAAGAAGCAGAATTTCCTTTGGGGTTTAAGAGGCAGGAAAGGCATCGTCTGTCTCCTCCAATCGGGTGCGAGACGTCCGCGTCTTGTTGATTATTAACGGGAGGAAGCAGCTCTTCCCCCCGGGGCTGAACCGTTCAGCCGGGCTGACCTTCTCCTCTAGAACCATTACACATAATCAGAGTCTTGTTTGGTTTCAATCAGGTTGTGATATTCAATTACTCTGCTGATATTCAATTACTTGTTTTTTTGGTCTTTAAACCACCCAAAGATGGAAAAAACAGACTCAAATCCACTGAATATGAGATTATTTATCCCTTGAAATGATGTTAGACGAGAAGAGATTGCTGCTGGCTCGTGTCGAGTATATTCACAAACGAACCTTCAGACGTCAAAGCCAGGAAACAAAGATGTACATAAAGGCAGTTTAATACGTGTGAATGTTTGTCACTGCAGGTGGAGTGTCACCCGTTCCTCAACCAGGACAAACTGATCAACTACTGCCACTCTCAGGGCATCGAGGTCACAGCCTACAGCCCCTTTGCCTCCCCGGACGGTCCCTGGTGAGAGCTCTTGTTGCCCTGGCAACTGCAACCACATTACAACAACAGCAAACATTAACGCAGTCGGGGCCATGAAGCGGCTCACGCTTAATAATGCCAGCTCAGCGTTTTTGTTGTTTTTTTTTAAACCACATCACATCCGTCACGTCGGCTTTAGCGCGTGAGAGTCGTTCTGGTTTTTGTCTGCGGGCTGAAGAATCATTGATTTATCAGTTATTATTGAATTTATGTGGCTTTTTAAATAAGGACATTACTGGTTAACGCAGCTCGAGATGCGTTTGAGTCCTGTTGAGTTTTATGTGTTTTTATTTAAACTGCAGGGCCAAACCGGGCGACCCCTCCCTGCTGAACGACCCGACTATTAAAGCCATCGCTGAGAAGTACAAGAAGACATCTGCTCAGGTAAAACACCGTCACATTTACTAGAGGAAATAAACTACTGTGAGCCGTGACCTCACATCCTGTCCATGTCCCACCAGGTCCTGATCCGCTTCCACGTCCAGAGGAACGTGATAGTGATCCCCAAGTCGGTCACACCTGAGCGCATCCGCCAGAATATCCAGGTAATTATCCCAGAACTCGTTCAGATGTTTTGGACGATTAGCTCTCGTTCTGCTCGGGTACGAACACCTTTTTCATCTCGGCAGGTGTTCGACTTTGAGCTAACCGAGGGCGACATCCAGATCCTGCTGGATTTCGACATGAAGTGGAGAACTTGCGCCCTGTTAATGTAAGATTAGAAATCACTTGGTTGCCTTAAAATATCAGGAGGCAACCTTCACAAATGTTTTACTGTCTCTGTCAAGGTGCCAACATCTCAAGGACTATCCGTTCCACGCTGAATTCTGAGGAGGAACTCCGACGTTTTCCATCAGATAGCACTTCCTGGGGGCGTGGTATTCTCTAACACACCTGATATGGCCTTGAATGGCGTTATTTTAAGCTGCATGTTACTGATGGGCTGGGTGATACGACTGAAACACTTTTTGCCGGTCAGAGCAGATCAGCCGTGTTTTTAAATCAACTTGTTACCTCTTAGCAAACTGCAAATAACTTTTCTTTGACTCAACATGTGACACCGACTCGTGTCAGTGTGTCACTCGTGTCATAGAGATTGCTTTCTAAGTGTGTGTTCACACACGGGTTACTTTCACTTCCGGACTGAGGGCATGAATAAAATCCTGCCAGTGAAAATGAATCGAAGCAATTTTTTTCTGTTTTTGCACATTTGAGCACTTTGACAGCTTCAACGTAATGATTATTAATTAGTGATTAGAAACTCAGTGGAAGGATGGGACATCAGAGGAGTTACAAAGAATGAAACCGATCCAGAGCTTTTAAACTGAACGCCTTCATTTTTATTCCAACACAGCTAAAACACACCAATAAATCAGCATTTTGTGCATCTATTGGATCAATTCTTAAATTTGACGATTGAGTTCAAGCCAAGGAAGTAGGAATTACTCAGAATCTGAGTCGAAAGGTATCAGGAATCAGTATTCTGCATTCAGGGGGAAGTCTTTGTGTTTCGTGCCCCTGTGGAGAAAAGAACACTTACTGCACATCTGTAGGGACAGTAACCATGATGGACCGTCTGTAGACTCACCACGGCATTGGGAACACTCTGTAATTCTTGTTCATGCTCAGCAGCATCTTCATTTCTTCTTCACTCAACTCAAAGTCAAACACCTGCAAGAATTAAAAATATTAGAATGACTTGACTGGATCGGAACAATGAATCAGGATCTCGAGTTTTCGGATCGGTTGTACCTGAAGGTTTTGCACGATTCGTTTAGGGTTCACCGACTTGACAATAATGGTTACGTTCCTCTGGACGTGGAACCTGATGAGAACCTGGTGAGAAAAATAAGGTATACGATCAAATTCAACTTTACATCCCACAAAAGGCAAAAAAACTTAGGTAGAATTTCTAGTAGTTGAGTAGTTCTTGGGTATTGTTTTTTTCTTGACCTGTCCTGGAGTCTTATTGTACTTCTCAGCGATACTCTTGATCATGGGTTCTTCCAGCAAAGACGGATCTTCAGGCGTAACCCTGTTTGTATGAAGAGAGATGAATCAGGACAAAGTAGTCGAGCCAAGATGGAATAGTTCTCTACGAGATCTGATGAAGAAAAGACCCTCTCACCAGGGTCGGCCAGGGGAGCCCATGGCGGCGTACGCCGTCACAGTGATACCCTTCGAATGGCAATAGTCGATCAGCTTCTCTTGGGCCAGGTATGGATGGCTCTCGATCTGAAGGATTGTCTCGTTTAGCTTCGATTGTAGTCTTTCTTTCATTTGGAGGAATCTTGTTCTCATTTCGTACCTGGTTAGTTGCTGGTTTGTACTTGAGACCTGGTTGGTTGAGGATGGCTTCAATCTGGTCTTTGTTGAAGTTGGAGACGCCGATAGCCTTGACTAGACCATCATCCACCAGCGCCTCCATCGCCTTCAGACACATTGCACACTGGTGTAAGCGTTGCATTTAGTTCTACAACCTATTGGCAGAATCGGTGTTGAGCCTGTGACAGAATTTTACCTCCCAAGTGTCCACGAAGTTGCTGTCGTCAGGAATTAAATTGCCTTGTTCATCTAAGGGAAACACTTCCTCCCCAGGCTGCAGCCGCAAAGAAAAAACCAAGTTGGAGGAAGTTTTTGACTGTTTGCACCAATTCTGAGTTTGATAGGATGCAGCGGTTTTCCAAACCTTTGCTCCCATGGGGCAATGCATGAGGTAAAGGTCTAGGTAGTCCAGTTTCAGGTCGCTGAGCGTCTTCTTGCAGGCTCCCCTCACCAGAGACGGAACATGAAACGTATTCCATAACTGGGAAAACAGGAAATTTTAATCGACAAATCTACCAGACTCCAAGGTAAGTGGAAATACAAGTCAAACATGTGATTAATTCTAATTTCTATTTGAAAGGCTGCGAATCAAACATAAAAAACCACTTTGAACTGAACCACACCTTACTGACGATAAACAGCTCCTCTCTCTTCACCACTCCCTGGTCGATCATGGCTTTAATTCCATCGCCAACTTCGTGTTCATTGTTGTACACAAAGGCACCATCAATGTGTCGGTATCCAGCAGCTATGGCAGCTTTAACCGCCTCGGTGACCTGTCCATCCAATGCCTGTTGAGATTAATAAATATAGAGATTCTAGGATGCACAAAGATGGTTTTGAAACAACGTATACCTTCATCTGGAATGCTACGATCTACATTAAGTCAAGTGCAGCAATTTTTTTTTTCCACTCGACTATTCAGATGGGGGATTACATATTACAAACTGAAGGAAGATACGGGCAATTTCTACCCAGAAGTTACTGATGCGTGTGTAGGTTCTCAGTCATCCAGGGCATGGTTATCCAAAAGCTGTTTCAAGTCAATCCACTGGACGTTTGTTTGTTTGTGCAGAGGGAGCGGTGCATGGACATCATTTACACGTAAACCTGACATATTAACAGGTAGGTAATAACATTACGTTTTTTTAAAATCAAATATACTTATTTGTGTGTTAGTTTTTATATGTAAATAATTCTGCAATGAGACTTTATCATAACACACTGTCTAACCCTGTCCATATTCTACACTGTTGCTAATTAAATGGTGAATAAGCTGCACTGTAGTAAAGCTGTTGTAAATCTGATCATGTGATCATGAAGACGTCGGTGCCTCACCATTCACGAACCCCATCGCACGTCACTGCTGCAGTCATCAAATGCATATCACACTGGTAATGTACAGTCAGTGTTTGACTCTTTCAATCTGACTTCTTATCTTTACACTCCAATCAGCTGCATGTAGGTCCACAAAGATTTCTTTTTTAATTTAAACAGAGATGACGTCTTGCCTTTTTTTTGATCTACGTCTGCAAAGTTTTTTCTTCTTTTGTACATAAAGTAGTTCTAACATAAAGGCTTCACCCCCTACGGTCTTACCCTCCATGTTCCCAGGCCGACAATGGGAATCTCCGCTCCGGTATTGAGCGTCACTGAAGGCACCATGTCTTCTCTCTCCAGCAACAGGTGGTCCTACCGGTTTCTGACGTCACGACACTGCCCGTGGAGGTGTCGCGATCTCCCGCTGCTGTCAAACCGAACCACCGCTGTGTGAAGTTGTACGGATAACCGCGCCCCAATGGTCGCTATATAAAGCAGCCAACCGCTGACGTGGACTAACAGACTGAATGTATATCTGGGATCGATTAGTCACTCCTCCTTCGGGATTCCCAGGCTGTTGAGGGAGACCAAAAATAAAATGCAGCAGCTTTATCAATTCGAAGCGGATAAATAAATAATGGATCATATTTTATGGATCATTGAGTTAGAGTAAAGCATGATAAATTAGATTTTGAGGTTAATACAGTGTTTCTCAATTATTTTCTGTCACGCCCCGCCCCCAATCTCCGCAGCGACTGTAAATAATATACTATCTCTATAAAATTGTTGTAGAAAACAAAAAGTAAAAAAGGAAATAGTTCAACTCACAACAAATAATAATTTTATTGACATTATTTTAAATCTGTTGCAGTAAAGATTTTAAGTGCTGTACATCAATTTGGTTGAAAATTGACAAAAGAAAATTGTTGGTTAAACTCCAAACATTTTTGACCAATTTATTGCACAATTTGATACTGAAAAATAATAGTAATTAAAATAAAATAATAACAAATTCAAATCCAGTTTAGTAACTTTAACTAAGGAGCACGATATATAAAACACTTAAACCTACAAAATAAAAATGAATTTTAAAAAATTGTGCTTTTTTAAAAAAAATTATAAAAATGAAGTCAGGATTAATGGCTTCAATGAGCTCGTTTAGGCAGTCACAGCTTTTCAAAGCGGGATTTGATCATGATGCTGCTCCTGCTCAATGTTTCAGCTATTCTGCTATGGTGGTGGGCAGTTTGGTATTCCACCTTTACTGAAGCAGCATTCACAAAGCAGGTTGATTGTTGGCGACATTCAGAACGTTTCCCCTGAAAAAACTCCAGCGGCTAATCAATATGATTGGGATGTAATGTCTTAAAGTGATGTCTCAATTTATTTTTTAAGATTTATTTATGACTCATAAAGTTTATACTGTATATTGATTCATTCACGTTCCTCGCCTAAGACGCCGACGCCAGTTCTCGGTCGGACCTGGACGTTCAGGTGTTCTCTGATTGGTCAATCCGACATTACGGAACCCGGATGACGCACCTTTCTCCGCCCACAGACGCAGGATGAGAACGCTGCTGTACAAGCTAAATGCTCTTAATAGACTACACTCAAAATATTTTCAATATGTAAGATATCCGCTGGGAGAACTGAACACTAGCTATATGTCTTGCTTAGCGATTTTAATCCAGTCCTAAAGGACCACATTAGAATTAAGTCATTCGTCAGCCGCAACAAGAGTAGATTAGAAAACATAATAGTAGTGCTAAAGATCACTGTTTATACATGTTTTCAGCTTTTACACCGAGTTAAACTAACAAGTTAACAAGTATCTAGATATAGCTTTAAATTCACTGTTCAAACATGAGGTTTTGCCGAGTTTTTGTCGCCAATGTAAATAGAGACACCTAATGTCAGGCAGTACAATGTCACTTTAAAAGCCGATAGTTATACACACATCTTTTTAAAAGTTTTACAACTCGTCTCTGCGGGAGTTCGTGGAATTTTATGTGAAAATTTTTGTGACTTCAGAACTGGAGAAGACAATAAACATGTGATTTTGTGGTTGAACTTCGCAGCTCCAAGTTAAATCAGTGTTGTCACGTTTGGTTTTCATGTCTTCCTATCACATTATTATCAATCATGATATTCTTTTCTAATTGATTACCCAGAGAGACGTGGAAGTAAAATGCTTTGGATACAATTCATGGTTGTGTTTTCTTTTTCCATATGCAGTATGTTCTGAACTCTTCTCTGATGAGTCTCACTGATAATTGATGGCTCTCAGCTGTAACAAAGCTATTATGCTGATGCACAGAACGATTTAACCAGAGTCATGATGCCTGATCTTTTTGAAGACGCTACTTTTCTCACCCCGCATTGAAAAAAAAAATTCTGATGAAGATGCCTTGTAGTCCTGGATTATGATGCTGATGATTGGTCTTTTCAAGGACACAATTGTTTTCTTTTTAGTATATGTTCTTTATATTGACATTATAAAATGCAATTGCTCCTCTGCTGTCCACAATTTTCATTTGCAGATTTGCAATATAACCATAAATGCCAATGTTTTTATGACGCGTGAAATAATTGTGAACAATAAAGCTGTGGATAATTGTAAATTCTAGTGCGTTCTGGACGCTGACGCCAGTTCTCCAGTCGGACCTGGACGCTCAAGTGTTCTCTGATTGGTCAATACGACATTACGGAACCCGGATGACGCACCTTTCTCCGCCCACAGACGCCGGATGAGAACGCTGCTGAACAACCTAATGCTGGTAATAGACTACACTCAAATATATCCAATATGTACTTCCGTCTTACTGGCAAAATGATATTGATCATAAATGTTAAGCGTAATTATTTGACGCTCTTATTTTGGTACTTCCTGTTGTGAACGGAAGTAGTTCTGTTGTATGAAAATGTAACGCTTGTTTGGTCTAGTATGATTAATGTGAGTGTTCAGGTGAGTCCAGCAGGCGCATGTCCAGGAAAGAAAATAGAAATACACTCCGAAAAAATCCGTCCACAACGCATCAGTGCGTTGATCAACACGTTCATGAGCAGAACGACTCCGAGAAGGACAGGAGAGAGGACCGGGACGTGTGGGGATTCACCCCGTTCCTCCTGGAGGAGAACCTCCATCAGTTCTCCACCAGGGGGCAGCACACCCCGGTCTGACCCGGAACTGGCGTCAGCGTCTTTGGCGAGGAACGTGAATGAATGAATGAATGAATGAATGAATGATGTGAACTTTATGACTCATAATGAAACAAACAAATATTAAAGTGTCGAACAGGGGAGCTTTTATACGTCAGAGAATATCCGGTTTTATCTCCGTCCATTCTGTGTGTACATGTAGACAGGGGTCACATGCATGACGTCACAGCAGTTTTCGTACCATGGACACGCCCCCCGGATAGGAAAAGTTGCGGACACAGCGTCCGCACGACGAACCGCAGACGCGGTGTTTTCAAACATTTTCACTTTGGCCGGCGTTTCCAAAAGTTGTGTTTTCGTCCCGGATATCTGCGCTGTCGTGTGGACGGAAGGAGAAACCGCAACAACAAAAATTGCCGTTTTTAAAAAGATACGGGGCCCTAGTGTGGCTAAAACAAGGGTCCCTGATCCCCGGGCCGCGGACCGCTCCGGGCGTCATTTGGTACGTTACTGCTGTTTTTAATTCATTTCGGAGTCTGAAAGATGTTTTATTTGGAAAAATTCTGTAACAACCACCGGGTCTCGACCCGGAACCTGTCCGTGGGACATTATGTACCGGGCGGCACAGAAAGTTTGACTTTTTTTTTATTGATTAGATGACATGGAGAAAGAAAAAAAACGTCTGTCTTTGCGAGATTTCGCAAAGCTACAGGTACATATGCATCCGGGCCGTTTTGGTTTTATTTTAAAAAAAATTCTTTGGCTTTATGGAGAAAAACAATGCTTTATTTGAAAATGTTTGAATCTTCTTCCTGGTTTTGACCAGTAGATTTACTCCACAACTTTAACACTTTTATACAAGAATCTATCAGATTTTTATTCTTTATGAATGTCCTCACTTATAACTCCCTACAAATACTTATTAGGACGGTAACAATCGTTCAGAAATGATGTAAAAACATTAAAAACTCGTCACCAGTTTTTGGTCGTGCTTTTCCCGTGAAATTGAATCGAACATATTTCCGGTTCGTTTGATGCTTTTATTTTGAACGACCACCGGACATGAACACATGTCCGGTGACACTGCCCTCCTGTGGTCAATGGCTGTATTACACATTTTAGCTCCACTCAGTCTCAGTGTCCGAACCCAGACGAACAATCATCTACTTTACCTTTAGGAAACTAACGAGAAGGGAACTCCCATAGTTGTTGACATTGACACTAGCCAACCTAATGTTTTAGTTCCTAAACACAGTATGCTTGTAATTATGCTAACAGCTTTTCCCTTTTTATGCAGATAATGTTTGATTAAATTATCACATTACACTTTAAAAATGTTTTTTTGTTAGTTTTTATCAGTCGCTCTGATTAAAGTTACTTGTCTTTCAGGCTGGTTTTACTGTCGGGATCTACGTGGTTCAGACTTATGACGTCAGTTGAGTTTTCTATGAAGATCTGACGCAGACCTGTCCGGACAAACCGGTTTCCTGCTTTACCCTGAAGCTACATTAATATTATCAAAGAGATTGATATTATTAAATACTGTTTTATTTTCCTTTTCAGGTTCCCGACATAGCCAAGAAGATCAAAGCCTTCAAGAAAGTCGTGGAGGCCATGAATAAGCCCCCAGAGTGAGGAACCAGAAACCACTTTCAAGAACAAAATGGACTTAAAGAGAGAAACTATTCCTTTCGGTGTATTTCAAAGAATAATACAGCTGAAAAGATGCCTTGTAGACCTGGACTATGATGCTGATGATTGGTCTTTTCAAAGACACAATGGTTTTTTTTTTAGTATATGTTCTTTATATTGACATTATAAAATGCAATTGCTCCTCTGCTGTCCACGATTTTCATTTGCAGATTTGTATATATATATATATATATAATATAACCATAAATGCCAATGTTTTTATGACGCGTGAAATAATTGTGAACAATAAAGCTGTGGATAATTGTAAATTCTAGTGCGTTCTGGACGCTGACGCCAGTTCTCGGTCGGACCTGGACGTTCAAGTGTTCTCTGATTGGTCAATACGACATTACGGAACCCGGATGACGCACCTTTCTCCGCCCACAGACGCCGGATGAGAACGCTGCTGAACAACCTAATGCTGGTAATAGACTACACTCAAATATATCCAATATGTACTTCCGTCTTACTGGCAAAATGATATTGATCCTAGATGTTAAGCCTAATTATTTGACGCTCTTATTTCGGTACTTCCTGTTGTGAACGGAAGTAGTTCTGTTGTATTTGTATGAAAATGTAACGCTTGTTTGGTCTAGTATGATTAATGTGAGTGTTCAGGTGAGTCCAGCAGGCGCATGTCCAGTAAAGAAAATAGAAATACACTCCGAAAAAATCCGTCCACAACGCATCAGTGCGTTGATCAACACGTTCATGAGCAGAACGACTCCGAGAAGGACAGGAGAGAGGACCGGGACGTGTGGGGATTCACCCCGTTCCTCCTGGAGGAGAACCTCCATCAGTTCTCCACCAGGGGGCAGCACATCCCGGTCTGACCCGGAACTGGCGTCGGCGTCTTTGGCGAGGAACGTGAATGAATGAATGAATGAATGAATGAATGAATACATATGTAAACTTTATGACTCATAAAGAAACAAATATTAAAGTGTCGAGCAGGGCAGCTGTTATACGTCAGAGAATATCCGGTTTTAACTCCGTCCATTCTGTGTGTACATGTAGACAGGGGTCACAAGCATGACGTCACAGCAGTTTTCGTACCATGGACACGCCCCCCAGATAGGAAAAGTTGCGGATACAGCGTCCGCACGACAATCTGCGTTGTCGTGTGGACGGAAGGAGTAACCGCAACAACAAAAATTTGCGTTTTTCGAACAGATCCGGCACCATGTGGACGGGGCCCTAGTGTGGCTAAAACAAGGGTCCCTGATCCCCGGGCCGCGGACCGGTCCGGGCGTCATTTGGTACGTTACTGCTGTTTTTAATTCATTTCGGAGTCTGAAAGATGTTTTATTTAGAAAACTTCTGTTACAACCACCGGGTCTCGACCCGGAACTTGTCCGTGGGACATTATGTACCGGGCGGCACAGAAAGTTTGACTTTTTTTTATTGATTAGGTGACATGGAGAAAGAAAGAAAAAAGGTCCGTCTTTGCGAGATTACGCAAAGCTGCAGGTATATATACATCCGGGTCGTTTTGACTTTATTTTAATAAAAATTCTTTGGCTTTATGGAGAAAAACAATGCTTTATTTGAAAATGTTTGAATCTTCTTCCTGGTTTTGACCAGTAGATTTACTCCACAACTTTAACACTTTTAGACAAGAATCTAACAGATTTTGATTCTTTATGAATGTCCTCACTTATAACTCCCTACAAATACTTATTAGGACGGTAACAATCGTTCAGAAACGATGTAAAAACATTAAAAACTCGTCACCAGTTTTTGGTCGTGCTTTTCCCGTGAAATTGAATCGAACATATTTCCGGTTCGTTTGATGCTTTTATTTTGAACGACCACCAGACATGAACACGTGTCCGGTGACACTGCCCTCCTGTGGTCAATGGCTGTATTACACATTTTAGCTCCACTCAGTCTCAAGTGTCCGAACCCAGACGAACAAACATCTACTTTACCTTTAGGAAACTAACGAGAAGGGAACTCCCATAGTTGTTGACATTGACACTAGCCGAGATAATGTTTTAGTTGCTAAACACAGTATGCTTGTAATTATGCTAACAGCTTAATCAACAGACACAAAGTCGATGAATACTAATACTTTTTCCCTTTTTATGCAGATAATGTTTGGTGAAATTATCACATTACACTTTAAAAATGCTTTTTTGTTTGTTTTTATCAGTCGCTCTGATTAAAGTTACTTGTCTTTCAGGCTGGTTTTACTCTCGGGATCTACGTGGTTCAGACTTATGACGTCAGTTGAGTTTTCTATGAAGATCTGACGCAGACCTGTCCGGACAAACCGGTTTCCTGCTTTACCCTGAAGCTACATTAATATTATCAAAGAGATTGATATTATTAAATACTTTTTTATTTTCCTTTTCAGGTTCCCGACATAGCCAAGAAGATTGAAGCCTTTAATAAAGTCGCGGAGGCCATGAAGAAGCCCCCAGAGTGAGGAACCAGAAATCACTTTCAAGAACAAAATGGACTTAAAGAGAGAAACTATTCCTTTTGGTGTATTTCAAAGAAACACAGTTGAAAAGATGCCTTGTAGTCCTGGATTATGATGCTGATGATTGGTCTTTTCAAGGACACAATTGTTTTCTGTTTAGTGTATGTTCTTTATATTGACATTATAAAATGCAATTGCTCCTCTGCTGTCCACAATTTTCATTTGCAGATTTGCAATGCAACCATAAATGCCAATGTTTTTATGACGCGTGAAATAATTGTGAACAATAAAGCTGTGGATAATTGTAAATTCTAGTGCGTTCTGGACGCTGACGCCAGTTCTCGGTCGGACCTGGACGTTCAAGTGTTCTCTGATTGGTCAACACGACATTACGGAACCCGGATGACGCACCTTTCTCCGCCCTCAGACGCCGCATGAGAACGCTGCTGAACAACCTAATGCTGGTAATAGACTACACTCAAATATATCCAATATGTACTTCCGTCTTACTGGCAAAATGATATTGATCCTAGATGTTAAGCCTAATTATTTGACGCTCTTATTTCGGTACTTCCTGTTGTGAACGGAAGTAGTTCTGTTGTATGAAAATGTAACGCTTGTTTGGTCTAGTGCGGTATGATTAATGTGTGTTCAGGTGAGTCCAGCAGGCGCATGTCCAGTAAAGAAAATAGAAATACACTCCGAAAAAATCCGTCCACAACGCATCAGTGCGTTGATCAACACGTTCATGAGCAGAACGACTCCGAGAAGGACAGGAGAGAGGACCGGGACGTGTGGGGATTCACCCCGTTCCTCCTGGAGGAGAACCTCCATCAGTTCTCCACCAGGGGGCAGCACACCCCGGTCTGACCCGGAACTGGCGTCAGCGTCTTTGGCGAGGAACGTGAATGAATGAATGAATGAATGATGTAAACTTTATGACTCATAAAGAAAGAAATATTAAAGTGTCGAACAGGGGAGCTGTTATACGTCAGAGAATATCCGGTTTTAACTCCGTCTATTCTGTGTGTACATGTAGACAGGGGTCACATGCATGACGTCACAGCAGTTTTCGTACCATGGACACGCCCCCCCGATAGGAAAAGTTGCGGACACAGCGTCCGCACGACGAACCGCAGACGCGGTGTTTTCAAACATTTTCACCGGCGTTTTCCAGAAGTTGCGTTTTCGTCCCGGATATCTGCGGTGTCGTGTGGACGGAAGGAGAAACCGCAACAACAAAAATTTGCGTTTTTCGAACAGATCCGGCACCGTGTGGACGGGGCCCTGGTGTGGCTAAAACAAGGGTCCCTGATCCCCGGGCCGCGGACCGGTCCGTGCGTCATTTGGTACGTTACTGCTGTTTTTAATTCATTTCGGAGTCTGAAAGATGTTTTATTTAGAAAAATTCTGTAACAACCACCGGGTCTCGACCCGGAACCTGTCCGTGGGACATTATGTACCGGGCGGCACAGAAAGTTTGACTTTTTTTTTATTGATTAGATGACATGGAGAAAGAAAAAAAAAGGTCTGTCTTTGCGAGATTTCGCAAAGCTACAGGTATATATACATCCGGGTTGTTTTGGCTTTATTTTTAAAAAAATTCTTTGGCTTTATGGAGAAAAACAATGCTTTATTTGAAAATGTTTGAATATTCTTCCTGGTTTTGACCAGTAGATTTACTCCACAACTTTAACACTTTTAGACAAGAATCTATCAGATTTTGATTCTTTATGAATGTCCTCACTTATAACTCCCTACAAATACTTATTAGGACGGTAACAATCGTTCAGAAACGATGTAAAAACATTAAAAACTCGTCACCAGTGTTTGGTCGTGCTTTTCCCGTGAAATTGAATCGAACATATTTCCGGTTCGTTTGATGCTTTTATTTTGAACGACCACCAGACATGAACACATGTTGGTGACACTGCCCTCCTGTGGTCAATGGCTGTATTACACATTTTAGCTCCACTCAGTCTCAAGTGTCCGAACCCAGACGAACAAACATCTACTTTACCTTCAGGAAACTAACGAGAAGGGAACTCCCATAGTTGTTGACATTGACACTAGCCGAGATAATGTTTTAGTTGCTAAACACAGTATGCTTGTAATTATGTTAACAAGCTTAATCAACAGACACAAAGTCGATGAATACTAATACTTTTTCCCTTTTTATGCAGATAATGTTTGATTAAATTATCACATTACACTTTAAAAATGCTTTTTTGTTTTTTTTTATTAGTCGCTTTGATTAAAGTTGCTTGTCTTTCAGGCTGGTTTTACTGTCGGGATCTACGTGGTTCAGACTTATGACGTCAGTTGAGTTTTCTATGAAGATCTGACGCAGACCTGTCCGGACAAACCGGTTTCCTGCTTTACCCTGAAGCTACATTAATATTATCAAAGAGATTGATATTATTAAATACTTTTTTATTTTCCTTTTCAGGTTCCCGACATAGCCAAGAAGATCGAAGCCTTTAATAAAGTCGCGGAGGCCATGAAGAAGCCCCCAGAGTGAGGAACCAGAAACCACTTTCAAGAACAAAATGGACTTCAAAGAGAGAAACTATTCCTTTTGGTGTATTTCAAAGAATAACACAGCTGAAAAAATGCCTTGTAGTCCTGGACTATGATGCTGACGATTGGTCTTTTCAAAGACACAATTGTTTTCTTTTTAGTATATGTTCTTTATATTGACATTATAAAATGCAATTGCTCCTCTGCTGTCCACGATTTTCATTTGCAGATTTGCAATATAACCATAAATGCCAATGTTTTTATGACGTGTGAAATAATTGTGAACAATAAAGCTGTGGATAATTGTAAATTCTAGTGCGTTCTGGACGCTGACGCCAGTTCTCCAGTCGGACCTGGACGCTCAAGTGTTCTCTGATTGGTCAATACGACATTACGGAACCCGGATGACGCACCTTTCTCCGCCCACAGACGCCGGATGAGAACGCTGCTGAACAACCTAATGCTGGTAATAGACTACACTCAAATATATCCAATATGTACTTCCGTCTTACTGGCAAAATGATATTGATCATAAATGTTAAGCGTAATTATTTGACGCTCTTATTTTGGTACTTCCTGTTGTGAACGGAAGTAGTTCTGTTGTATTTGAAGGAAATGTAACGCTTGTTTGGTCTAGTGCGGTATGATTAATGTGAGTGTTCAGGTGAGTCCAGCAGGCGCATGTCCAGTAAAGAAAATAGAAATACACTCCGAAAAAATCCGTCCACAACGCATCAGTGCGTTGATCAACACGTTCATGAGCAGAACGACTCCGAGAAGGACAGGAGAGAGGACCGGGACGTGTGGGGATTCACCCCGTTCCTCCTGGAGGAGAACCTCCATCAGTTCTCCACCAGGGGGCAGCACACCCCGGTCTGACCCGGAACTGGCGTCGGCGTCTTTGGCGAGGAACGTGAATGAATGAATGAATGAATGAATGATGTAAACTTTGACTCATAAAGAAACAAACAAATATTAAAGTGTCGAACAGGGCAGCTGTTATACGTCAGAGAATATCCGGTTTTAACTCCGTCCATTCTGTGTGTACATGTAGACACTGGTCACATGCATGACGTCACATCAGTTTTCGTACCATGGACACGCCCCCCGGATAGGAAAAGTTGCGGACACAGCGTCCGCACGACGAACCGCAGACGCGGTGTTTTCAAACATTTTCACTTTGGCCGATGTTTTCCAGAAGTTGCGTTTTCGTCCCGGATATCTGCGGTGTCGTGTGGACGGAAGGAGTAACCGCAACAACAAAAATTGCCGTTTTCCAACGGATCCGGCACCGTGTGGACGGGGCCCTGGTGTGGCTAAAACAAGGGTCCCTGATCCCCGGGCCGCGGACCGGTCCGGGCGTCATTTGGTACGTTACTGCTGTTTTTAATTCATTCGGAGTCTGAAACATGTTTTGACTTCTTTTTTATTGATTAGGTGAAATGGAGAAGGAAAAAAAGTGTCTTTGCTAGATTTCGCAAAGCTACAGGTATATATACATCCGGGTCGTTTTGGCTTTATTTAAAAAAAATGTTTGGCTTTATGGAGAAAAACAATGGAGGACACCCATCCCCCTGAAGGCCGGTCCGTGAAAATATTGTCTTAGTTGAATTTTGGGTGGAACGTGAAACCGGAAACGTTTTAATCCTGTTTCTGGTCGGAAGGAACCGATTGACAAAACATGTGGTTAAGTCCCTGGTGAACGGTGAACACACCGGTGTGTCATCAGAGCGGAGCCCAGCCCTGATCACAGGTCCTCACATTTCCTCGTCTTAGTTTAGGGGTGACCTGCTTTGGTCTTCGTTTCTCTCCGCTTTTCTTTTCACTTCATGTTGTTTCTTAAGGGTCTGTTAGTGACAATCCGACCATCTGACCCGACACCAGCGGCCCCCACGGACCGGTTTCACCTGAGACAATATTTTCACGGACCGGTCTTCACTTCCTCGATAATCGTTAGTGACTCCAGGACAGCTTCTCCTTCTTCTCCTTTGGGCTTTTCCCTTCAGGGGTGACCACAGCGGGTCACTTCCTCCATCTAACCCTGTGTTCGAATGGTAAATCATGGAGAACAAACAATGGAGGACACCCACCCATATGAGCGGTGTGTTGCGTTTTGTTTGGAAATCGGCCCTAAAATATAGGGGCATTAAAGTAGTGCTTAGTATGCGGCACAATTTTCGCGTAAATCAGACATTTGAAAAGGGTTGTCACTGCCAGGGGATGGGTGTCCTCCATTGTTTTCTTCTCCATAAATCCAAAACGACCCAGAAGTATTTCCTGTAGATTTGCGAGGTCCCCCAAAAGTTTTGCGAGATCTCGATGGACCTTTTTTTTCTTCTCTCCATGTCTCCTAAGGGTTCAGTAGCGTATTACAAAGTTTAATCAAACATTGAACTTAATTAAATATTAAAATAAATTGTTTAATTACGTTTAATTAAATATTGTACTTTGTTTTATGCAGGGAAAAGCCGTGAAGCCCTGAAGGGAAAAGCCGAAAGGAAAAGAAGTTTTATGCAGCTTTTACGTTGCAGGATGAGTATCCTGTGTAATAAAGTCATATAAGTTATACTGGTACACTTAATTATTTCACGTTCATGATGACGGTAAAATAACAGCTTTTCTCTCTAACCTCATTTCTGTGTGAACCGGGTTCGATCCAGAATCTGCAGGGAGTCCAGGTTGGGCTCTTTGTTGGAAGTAACTCACCACGCCACCGATCCCTTCACACTTACACCTTTTCTCCGTGGGTATTTGTCTTCGTCATTCAGAAAATGGACTGAAAAATGATGGGATGAGTAGGATTCGAACCCATGACGTCTGAATACCTGCTCCGCACCTTAGCAGACTGAGCTATGAAGTCACACAAAGAGAAGTGGTTGGATGTTATATTTATTAATTATAACACCCGGGAGAAAATGTAAATGTCCATGGCGGGATTTGATCCCATAACCTCAGACGTCTGAGTTCTTCCTCTCATCCCTATGAGCTAAACCTTCAGCTCCATTGGTATGGTTTGGAACTTGTATTCATCAAGTCCACAACATCATGACATCAACTCTTCTTCACCCTCACTGTGGAGGAACAAATGGAACGCGTCCCAAAGGTACCCCAGGAGGAGCAAACACGACATAAATGTTTCTGTAAGCAGGTTGAAAAACCCAAAACCTTCATTTTACTACCTGCACTATTTGACTGTACTAACTTCTGCTTCATTTCAAAATGTTTGAATCTTCTTCCTGGTTTTGACCAGTAGATTTACTCCACAACTTTAACACTTTTATACAAGTATCTAACAGATTTTG
The DNA here is from genome assembly GCF_040054535.1 of Antennarius striatus. Taxonomy (NCBI): domain Eukaryota; kingdom Metazoa; phylum Chordata; class Actinopteri; order Lophiiformes; family Antennariidae; genus Antennarius; species Antennarius striatus. Next base: position 2,100,551 of record NC_090797.1, on the reverse strand, counting down.
ATTCTTTATGAATGTCCTCACTTACAACTCCCTACAAATACTTATTAGGACGGTAACAATCGTTCAGAAATGATGTAAAACATTAAAAACTCGTCACCAGTTTTTGGTCACCGGACATGAACACATGTCCGGTGACACTGCCCTCCTGTGGTCAATGGCTGTATTACACATTTTAGCTCCACTCAGTCGAAGTGTCCGAACCCAGACGAACAATCATCTACTTTAAGTTTGTTTGACAACCTCTACGTAACATTTATCCCAGCATCAAAATATAAAAGCATCAAAGTCAACTTTATTGTCAAACGCACGACATTCAGCTCAGGTGAAATTGCATTCCTCCCAGACCCGCGGTAATTTAACTTTACGATTTCATGTCGCCACATTAATCTGCTATTGTAAATTACTTCCCTGTTCCACAATGATACAATTCCTGGTGAGTATAAAGACACCATAGTTGTTGACATTGACACTAACCCAATTTTTTAGTTCCTAAACACAGTATGCCTGTAATTATGTTAACAAGCTTAATCAACAGACACAAAGTCGATGAATACTAATACTTTTTCCCTTTTTATGCAGATAATGTTTGATTAAATTATCACATGACACTTTAAAAATGCCTTTTTGTTTGTTTTTATCAGTCGCTTTGATTAAAGTTGCTTGTCTTTCAGGCTGGTTTTACTCTCGGGATCTACGTGGTTCAGACTTATGACGTCAGTTGAGTTTTCTATGAAGATCTGACGCAGACCTGTCCGGACAAACCGGTTTCCTGCTTTACCCTGAAGCTACATTAATATTATCAAAGAGATTGATATTATTAAATACTTTTTTAATTTCCTTTTCAGGTTCCCGACATAGCCAGGAAGATCGAAGCCTTCAAGAAAGTCGCGGAGGCCATGAAGAAGCCCCCAGAGTGAGGAACCAGAAACCACTATTTATTTTGGTCTGCAAATTTTAATTTGCAGACTTGAAATATAATCATTAATGTGAACAATAAAGCTGTAGATAATTGTAAATTCTCGTGCCTGAATGAATTTTACTAACGCATTTGCCGAAATATTTAAAAACACAATTGTATAGGATGCAGCAGGAACTCAACTCGGGTTGTCATTACAGGTGTGTCCACCAGGTGGAGCCAGAAAGCTTTAACATTTCATTAAAATGAGACATTTCAATTCTACTTTTTCTTCTTCCGCTTTGTTCCCTTCTTACTTTTCTTCGTTGTCACATCCTGCCGAACGAAGCCCCTGGATTTCCGACAGTCAGCTGCATTGTGGGAAATGTAGTAGAGATTCTCCATGGCTGCTGGGCTGAGGAGGTCCACCTCCGTCTTGGTGGATTTGGCACCAGAGGACTCGTTTCTGGTTGCTTTCGGACTCTTATTTATTCTTAGCGGGTTTGGAGCTCTGGGATTTTGACTTCCTGGATTTGGTGGGCTTTAAATACAGGTAGTTTAAAATATTTCCGGTTTGGATTTTGTAGTCTTTCAAATCTATAATATAGTATATACTTTACCATGGTGGTAGATGTCAGGTTCTGTCCTGATGTGATGAGGAATTATTTATCCATCTGTAAAATGAGATTCCTATGCAGAAATAAATGCTTCAATAAATCAGTCTTAGCTTTTGAAATGTCACAAATAAAAATATATTCCTTACCAGTGGTTGACTTGGCACTGAATGGCTTCAACCGGGACAGCGACACCTCTGTTTACGTCCCGTCGTCGTAGAGACATGTGTGACATTAAGCTCAACAAGTGAGTTCAAGTAGTGAAGGAGCAAAAACCAGCAACTCAAAAACCAAACACTCAAAATCTTTGGAACCCCCCCTCCCACAAATTCTCCCAAAATAAAAAACAAAAAAACTTTCACCCACGTTGTGAAATCCTAGTTGTGCATCACTAATACTTAAACACATTCAGCGGATGTTGGACAGAATGCCATGCAGAAGCCTTTTTATAATCATGCATCATCAATAAATAATCACTATCGTGATGGGTTTGCAGCCACTTTGAATGGAAAAATCTAAAAAGAGAGAAAATCTAAGAGAGACCGAACAGAGGGTCGTTCTGACCGGAAGTGGCGGACTTTAGGATTGAGACTAGCTGAGAGTGGCTAACCATGGCTGACCCGCTGTTACCTGTTAACTACCTGTAAGCCGCTTTCTCTTTGAAAACCGCTCCACGTTACATCCTCCATCGTGTTATTCCAGGTACTTCCAGGTTTCCGGTCACGCTTCCATTTTTCTCCGCTTCACTAAACTCCCACCTGCGCCGGAGCCGGAAGTCCACCTGCTTTGTTTTCTGTGACGTCATCGAACGGAACGCCCGTCATCACGGTTTGTTTCAGCGGAGCCAAACTTGGTGGAACACCGAGTCACCTCTCGGCTCGGCTAAACTCGGGAATGTTCGTTCCTAGAATGACGTAATCATTCTGCACAATCCATATACAGTACATAAAAATCAATTCATAAAACATATACATAAATTATTCAAATATAAATGTGAACTACATTGTTTTTCCGAGAAACATTTGAAAGATAAAAGATCACATAGCATTTTGTGAATGTTTTGAAGTGTAGTTCATTAATGACGTATTTCTAGTCAAACCATTTATGGATCTGTCAGGTTTCTGATATTTGTGTCCCCCAATGTTAAACTCATTCGTACGCCCCTAGAGTGACATCGTCACTAACGCCCCTTTTTTTTTTTAGCCGATTTAATATAACAAAAAAAGTACTCGTCAACATATATGAAAATATTACAACATATGACAAATTAGACTGGCTTTCTTCTCATTCCAACTATGACATGTCTAACGCAATTAAAGAAATGAAACAGACGGTGAAGGTTCCAAAATCACTGCAAATTAGGAATTTGAGAACAAGATACATCCTAAAAAAAACAAAATAAAATAATGAGACTGGGAACTTGGTCTTCGGTCCACACACTCCTGGGACATTTGACTTCCCTGGTTGAGGTACGGTCTGTAAGAAAAAGCGGGTTTTGGGGGGGCAGGAAAACACCCACACCTTTGAAGATGTCAATGCTGAAGCTAACCAGATTCACGAGAGTCATACTAAAGGAACATATTGAAAATCAAGTGAAATCAGGTGAAAAATGGCGGCAATGGCGCTCTAGTGGTAGCCTGTGACACTAAATGTGTTGCGTATCACACAGTACATGTTACCGACTATAAAATAATCGTACCTGAATTATATTTACACTAACATACACTTTTTTTTAACAAGAATTACAAAATCTAACTTAAATATTATGAATAAATTAAACTGTCAAAAGAATCGTGCGTGTACAAAATCTTCACTTCGTTCTCCTTCCTCCATTGGCCAAATGGAGTCTTTGACATTAGGTACCGGGCGGCACAAAAGGTTTGACTTTCTTTTTTTTATTGATTACCTACAGAGCCCCTTAGGTGACATGGAGAGAGAGGAAAAAAGGTCAACCTTTGAGAGATCTCCCAAAGCTATAGGTATATATATACTTACGGGTATGGCTTTATGGAGAAAAACAATGTAGGACATTCATCCCCTTGCAGTGAGAATCCTTTTTAAATGTCTGGCTGACGCGAAAGTTGAGGCTCCTCATAAGAACTACTTGAATGTCCTTGTATTTTAGGACGATTTCAAAATAAAACGCAATAAACCGCTCATATGGATGGGTGTCCTCCATTGTTTTTTCCCCGTAAAGCCAAAGCGACCTGGAAGTATGTATACCTGCACCTTTGATAGATCCCGCAAGAGTTATTGCGAGACCTCGCAAAGGTGGACCTTTTTGTTTTTCTCTCCATGTTACCTAAGGGGTTCCGTAACTACAAGTCTAAAGATGTTTTATTTTGAAAAGGGACGTCTGTGCAGAATGACGCACAGACGAATGAGTGCGTCTGTCCCGCTTGACAGCCATTACCCCTGAATTAAGACCCCTACAACTGCGCCACTGTTCTGGATTAAAATCAAACAGATTATCCTGAGATCGCCCAAAAAGTAACGCAAACCCTGCGTCCATTTCCAACCTCCTGTCTTTGTGAAGCACGATTTTCTGCAGTGACCTCAAAGAAAACCAAACTGAGTAGACCGGACGTCCAGAACACACTTCAGGTGTCTTTGTCTCCCGTTACCCCTAGATCAGCGGTCCCCAACCACTAATTCTAATTTTTATTATTATAATTATTTGATTGACTTGCTCATTCTTATATTGTAAATGATCAGTATTTTCCTATGTTGAATGCAGTTTGTAAGTCGCTATATTTCAAAATAAATCTCATCAGGGCAGTCACTTGAATCTAGTTTTTAATATACAGTAATTCTTAAAATTATTTAGTGATGTTGATTATCAATTTATGGAAAAAAAAGAGGGTAATGGCTTCTTAATTATTGTCTGTTGATGTCTGAATTTTACATAACGCGCTTCTGACGTCATTAACGATTATCGCGTAAATGAAGACCGTGAAAATATTGTCAGACGACACCGGTCTGTGGTGAAAAAAAGGTTGGGGACCGCTGGACTAGACTAAAAATAGCCTTTAGAACACAGCATAGTCCTCTCTTTTATGTCATGTACGTCTGGCTAGGTGAAAGAAAAGGTCTTTTAATAGAATTTTATGAATTTTATTGCAGGTAAGTTTTCTCAGCACAGCGTTAAAAATCATCCACACCAATTAAAGAATCAATTAATATACCCAATGTAATTCAAGTAAATTTTCTCAAGTAGTTAACTTGACTTCATTTCAACTCTTACTGTAACTGCTGTTTGATTTAAATCTCTCTTTTGGAAGGTGGATCAGGAGACATTCATCCAGGGTGACCCAATCCTGCCTCACGGAAAATTGAAGTAATGTTTCCTGCAGCACAGAAACCCAAAAGTCCTTTTAGCCGCTGCTTGTGAGCAGGGGACAATAAGAAAAGAGTAGAAATGTTCTGTCAAATTAATCTCCCTTGGGGTTTGGAAGTATAATCCAAGTTGGAGTGAAAATTCGTACTCTTGTCCTTTCAGTTGCAAGTTCCACCGTAGCAGTCCTGACGCCCCGAAAAGTCCCATTTTCTCATCATTTCGGAGCCTTTTTATACCTTTTAATCTCTGGGTTGTCATTGGTTGATCAGACCACTAATGATGTGTAGCCCCCCCAAAAAAATCTTATTTTGAGTGATTCACTTCTATCCCCATCAAATGACCCAGGTCATACTGACCGTTGCCTCACATAACCTGGCTACACTATTTAACTGCTGCCCAAACTACTGATAACAGTACTTTCGGGCCTCGTGGCTCATTGTTGTCAGCCGGAAGGTTTCAACTCACTTGCCAATCATTTAGTACCAGAGGGACCCATGCCATGTCAGAAATAAGTCATGTTTGGTTTGGAAATCTGGTCTTGCAGGTTACAATTGTGAATTACTTGTATTCATAGTTGTAACATCTGTTTGTATGTGGATGAAGCCTCTCTTCTTCTAGCTGTTGTCCATGTGGGAAGCGTCATAATAATTATTTGTAAGGTCAAAGAAGAGTAAATCTTGTTTTATATCATTCAAAAACAATTCATAGTGTTTGTGTGTATGATAGCTGAATGAATGGATAGATGGGTCTGCTGCTTTTTTTCATGAGAATGTTTTGAGTGGGAGGAAACCGGAGAATGCAGAGAAAACCCACACAGACACGGACTCAGACCCGAAACCTTGTGGCTACTACAACCTCTTTACAACCTCAATTCAGGATAAGATAAAGCATAAATTACCATGGGCACCTGTCTATTTTCAAAAAACATTAGGACTTCTTCATTGGGAATGTCTCCTGCTGCATTGATAAATTGAGGGATTTCCATATTTCTATAGAGTGCAAAACTATTACTCTCACCCATTCCGTACATCTCTATGGTCTAGGAAAGAGTACACTCAAGCAGAAAGATGGGGATTGCCATTCTTAAATATACTCAGATGCCATTGAAGACTCTGAAGTTTTACTTTGTCCTGAGTTCAAAGAGAGGGTTTGGACCTACCATCCTTCCATCTTCTCAAAGATGAGACGATTGACATCAATTTGTCTTTAAAGAGGCTTTTTTTGGCTACAGATTCTTCACAGCTAATAGTGCCAAGAGCCACAACAGGTCCACAAGAACTCATTCATATAATAAAAATATAACATATAATAAGAATTTAATGGACAAGTACTTCTAACACCAAAAATATATTAACTCTTGTAGGAATGTTCAAAGTTGTTTTCACCTCGTCTTCAAGAAGATGGATGGTAGGTCCAAACCCTCTTTGAACTTGGGACTATGTAAAACTTTAAAGACTTCAAAGACATGACATAAAAGACTTTTTAAATAGTATTTAAGAATGGAAGTCACCATCCTCCTACATCAGTGTACACTTTCCTACTTGCAGATGTACGGAAGGGGTGACGGTGAACCGTTTGATAATGTAAGTTCAGAAATAGACTTCGAATGCGTAATGTTTATCACCAGTGCAGGAGATATACCCATAGCAGAAGCCGGGAAGCTAAATTTAATGAGGGACATGACCATAGCACTTTATTTTGAACCGTTTCGTGACCTGTTTTGGTAAAGAGGGTTTGCCTACTTAACAAAAAACAAACAAACACTGAAGCAGGGATTCTATTCCATCCATCATCCATCCATCCCTCCATACACCCTAGATGAGACGCCAGCTCATTGAGGGGCCCTTCATTAGCATCTAACTCAAAAAGATTTAGTTTACTTCTATGTCGGTTTTCTCCGGGTGCTCCGGTTCGCCAACACACAAACATACATAAAAAAATAAGAAATAGCAGGACCTGGATAAATTACAGTTTGTCAGACGTTGTCTACAAGGTTGATGTTTTTTATTTATTTTTATTCAGGGACCTACACGCTGGCGAGAATGAGGAAGATCTGCGGGTAGTAGATGGACAGCAGCGCACTGCGGGAACAGATGATGTGTATGGTTGAGCACTGAAAAGAAGCCAGAATAATCTTACACGTCTTCAAGAAGATGGAAGGATGTAGGTGCAAACCCTCTCCTTAAACTTGGGACAATGTGAAACATCAAAGACAAGACATCAAAGACCTTTTAAAGACTATTTAAGAATGGAGGTCACCATCCTTCTGGTTGAGCGTACACTTTCCTAATTTGAGATGAACGGTGAGGGCGATTGAACTGCCTGACCCTGTACACCTGGAGTTCAGTAGCTTAACACAGGTTTGGGGCACAGGAGATATGTCCATGGAAGAAATCAACCGGTTATGCTGGAAGACGAAGTTGACTGTAATAATGCATCGTGAAGCTTTACATGACGTGATTTGACAACATGCAAACTCCGAACCGAGAACCGAAAACCACCTTGCTGTACAGCGACAGCGCTAACCACTGCACCACCGTGCCATTTCATGTAAATCATGTAAAAGTAAGATAAAACAAATTCTGTTTAATTAACACAGGTCCCACGGTTTCTTATTTTTTATGGATGTTTACGCATTGGTGGACTGAGGCATCCGGAGAAAACTGGCATGGAACTGAATTACGTTTTTTGGAGTTAGATGCTCCAGAGACATTGTCAGGGCATCGCAGAACACGACCAACCGTTCACACACACACTCACACCTACGGACAATTTGGAATCTCTGTGGACCTGTTCTGGCTTTTGGCACTATTACCTGTGGAGCATCTGTAGCCAGAAAAAGCAGCTTAAAGATGAGATGGTTTAAATCATCTCATCTTCTAGAAGATGGAAGGACGGTCGGTCCAAACCCTCTCTTTGAACTTGGGACAATGTAAAACATTAAAGACTTCAAAGACATGACATCAAAGACTTCTTAAAGAGTGGTATTTAAGAATGGACGCCACCATCCTCCTACATCAGTCCACTTTCCTACCTTGAGATGTATGGAAAGGGTGATGGGGAACCATTTGATACGGTAAGTACAGAAATAGACATGGAATGCGTAATATTTATCACTGGCGCAGGAGATATATCCACACTAGATGCCGGGAACATAAGTTTAAGGAGGAACATGGCTATAGTACTTTATTATGAACCATTTCGTGAACTGTTTTGGTAAACAAGGTTTGCCTACGTAAAAAAAAAAAAAAAAAAAAAAACAAGCAGGGATTTTATTCATCCATACACCCTAGATGAGACGCCAGCTCATTTAGGGGCCTGGAATTAGCATCTAACTTTAGTTTACTTCCATGTCGGTTTTCTCCGGGTGCTCCGGTTCGCCAACACAAAAACATACATTAAAAAAAAAAGAAAAAGAAATAGCGGGACCCGGGTAAATTAAACAGAATTTGTCAGATGTTTTTTTTTATATGTTTAATGTATTATTTATTCTTTTCTTTTTTTTAATCAGACCTACAGGTGGCCACCGCTGGTGAGGATGAGGAAGATCTGCAGGAACAGATGATGAGCGACTCTCAGGTGGGTCAAGCGATGGGCAGAAAAAGAGGGAAGGAAGCCTTCTCTCTTTGGCTCTATTGTGATCCATTCTTATATACGTAACCATACCTTCCTAGCCAATCACAGGTGAGTTGTGACCTCACACTTTGGGTAGTGCGCCCACAGATCTTCGGTGCGCCCTAACATCCCCACAAGCAGCTCCAATTTATTGCTTGTTGCTAATCAGACTAGCTTATTAAGCTAACATCTGCTGCTTCCATTTAAAACGTGACGTAACGTTAAATAACTTTTATCCAAACCTGTTTTTCCTCTTCCTGTAACGCAGCCGTGAATGTTTTTAAAGGCGGCAGGTGTTCCCCGGCAGCGCTCTTCCTTTAAAACTCCAGCTGCCATGTTTGTTTGGCGCACACGGAAGGGGCGGGACATCCTGAGAAAGTTCACACGCTATTGGTTCAATCCAGCACATGGGCGGAGTCACAGCTTGTGCTGCCGTTTTTGAATTGCCAGTGAGCAACGAGTATAAATCAATATATACTATATAAATCTGAATGTATATTCATATTTTTATGAATATATGTACAGTATTTATATTCACAAATACATTTACCCAAATACAGTCAGAATTATGAAGCTCAGAGTCAAATATTGCACTTTTACATCTAATACATTAGCCAGACATGCAGATTTATATGTATTATCAACATTCAGATGATGTATTATTAGTCTTTATTCATTTGAAAGATTGAATTTATTTACTTTTATCAAATCCTAAGTAGCTGCACGAGTATAAGATAAACAAAAGGGGACACCTTTAAGAAAACGCGTTTTTCTATAAAAAGAAAACAAGACAAATAAATGTTATTTCCTTTAAGATTTTTTTTTCATTTCACTCTATTTTATAGAAATATGGTTAACCTTATAAGTGTTACAATAAAAGCAAGATTGTGTTAAATATTTTTGTCTTCCTGTCTTCCTAATTTTACACATTAAAGCTGAAACCATGACAAAGGTAGAGGAACACAATGAAAGCATGAGGAATCTTTAAGAGGTTTATTTTCTCCATATATTTTACAAACAGAAGCACAACTTTCATTGACTCAACAGCAACAGGTGCCTGCAGTACTTTGAAGAGCTATAGGTGACAGAAATGATGATCTCCTGCCCATTTATCTGGAAAGAGAAAAACAAACATCAGAAAAAAACAAGATAACAGGTCTGGAGATTCAGTGTGCAGCTAAAGGGCGTCTGGATTTATTCTAGAGTCTGCTGCACATTTCTACTGATTCAATTCTACATTGTTACCTCCGGTTAAAACAAGCTTCAGTTCCTGAGTCGAGCAAATTGAGGGGGAGACGAGGTGAGAGCAAAATTAACCACGACAGCATGCGATGGAAGATGAAAAAGGTGTGTGGTGGAGAGGCAGGAAAGACACGAGGACGATGGATCGTACAGAAGCGAGGCTAAAGAGGCGACTTACAGAGCAGCGGCTCCAGAGATGATCTCGATGAGCTCCTTGGTGATCACGGCCTGTCTGGTCCGGTTAAAGGTGAGGGTCAGCTTGTCGATCATCTCAGCTGCGAGAGACGTGGGAGGAAATGAGGTCACAGTTCCAGAAATGTAATCTGGAATCGTCGGTAAAAGCGAGTCTTACAGGCATTCTTGCTAGCGCTGTCCATGGCGGTCATCCTGGCGCTCTGCTCGCTGGTGGAGGACTCCCTGAAGGCCAGGTAGATGATGTTGACCAGGGCGAACTCCTGGTAGTTCCTCAGCACATCAGCGTCGATGTCATCATAGATGCTCATGGTCTCTGCACGGGGCAGATGTTTAGTGTAGCTCCGATCGGACATCCCTATCCAACTCAAAACGACGACGCTTACCTGCATTGGCGACAGCATCTGTGGAAAACAACGGCTTCTGGTCCGTCTTGTAGGAGATGACAGACCTGCAGCAGAGAAACAGGAAGCGCATTTAGCTTTCGATGATTTTTTCATTCATTTAAAAAAGGAGGACGAGTCGAAATTCAGCCGGTTTTACCTGAATCGGTTGAAGATGACGGTGCCTTCATCAAATTCGTATCCAGAGTTGAGCAGCTCAGTGGCGACAATGGAGGCGTCGCCGAAGCTGGGTGGCTTGCGACCGATTTCCTTGCAGTTCATAATGATGTGGTTTCCATGAGTTCTAATGGGGAATGATTGTTAGCATAGCGCACGAATCGAAACACACAGGATTTCATCACAAAATGAAACTAACCACGGCTGCGTTTCCACTCTCACCTATGCAGGAGGCCCCTCAGCTTGTCTCCCACGTTGATCACCTTCACCTCCTTGCCGGCCTCAGAGAGGGCACCGATCTGGCTCTTGATGACTTTGGCCACGCCCGAGTGGATGGCGCCACAAAGTCCACGGTCCGAGGTCACGCCAACTATCAAATGCTTGGTGGATTTTTCCTCCGGCTTAATGTCTGCCTTCTCATACAGGGCTGGGGGAGCAAAAAGTACATTTATTAGAAGGAAAACTGGCGACATTGAGTGCCGAGAAAGTGCCTAACAAAATTAATGTAATAAGAGTAAAATCCCTTTCAAGTAAACCAAAACGATGACGCATACCGAGGGCGCCGTTGCCGTAGATTCTTGCCGGCTTCAGCTGCCTCTCAGCGCGAGCGTACTTGGCAGCGGCCACCATCTTCATGGATTTGGTGATTTTCTGGATGTTCTTGATGGACTTCAACCGAATGGTGACTGGCAGAAAGAGAAGACAGCAGCACGGATTAAACCATCACATTTAGTGAACGCTGGATGATCCGTGGTACTAACTCGCTACTAATCCCTCCAGAACCATATGACTCTTCTTGGCATTGCAACGGTGCATCGGTAGATGCTAGCTGAAACGTTACGCGTCAAAATAAAAACAACTGGTGTCACTGTCAATGTTGTGTTTTTTCTCTACGATTTGAGTCCACATCATCCTTCAGAATCAAATGGTTGCAGGTTTGAATCCAAGAGTCTGTCACATGATCACAAATCAATTCAATAATCATGTTATGCTGCTGTTTTGTCCTTAAATATGAAGAGACCAGAATGCAAAAGTACTTACTGTCCTTCAGGGTAGCCATGTTCCTGACCTGCCCACTGCGAACACAAACACATCCCGTTAGTTAGCTTTAGCTGAAGGCTAAAACAGGTAACAACACTTTAAACAGGTGTAAACTTGACTGCACTGTCCAGTAGTTGATGTGGCATTAGCATCATGTAAATAATGCTTTCTTGCTAGCATAAGTTAGCTTAGCACTGACTTAGTACTAACAAGTAGTGACAGCTAATGCTTAGCTAATGACACCGTTATACAGAAGATCAGCCCCTTTATTCCACGATCAAATGTTTACGTTCTTTATCTTTTAGCACAACCGAAATATATTTAGCAGCTTAATGTCATTTTAGCTAGCTAGCCTTAGCTGCTAGCCGCAGTGCAGCAACCCGCTGTCATTCATTAGCCGCGGCCTCCTCGCTAGCATGTCCTTGCTTCAATGACTGCCTGCTTTCCGGCTCACAAGTGACGAAAATTGATCAGATGTTTCCGCTAAGAGCAGGAAATGAGAATAAAGTTGTCGACGGTTGAGAATGTTTTAATTTATTACTGTCTTTACCATTGTGGGGAGAACACCAACGCGCTGGTCCGAGCGAACATGGTTACTCCAATGAAGGTCAGACACCCTGGACTGCGCATGTGCAGGATTAAGGCAAAATGGACGAATGCTGCCTTCATGAACAGCAGGAATGTTGAAAATAATGTATAAAATTAAGACATAAAATTATTTGATAAAGCCCTTACAGGTCTTTTGAGAACACGTACCATCCTTTAAAATAACTACATTTATTTTAAAGTTGTTTCTTAAGTCTTGTGAAGCCAGGAAGTTATTGTATAGGTGACATATCTCCTATTAATGACCATGAATTAATACTGAAATATCGGATTCGTCAAGCAAATAACATTTCAATCGTGGTCTAACATGTACATATTATGCAAATTATTTGGTATAGTTATTTTATTTCTAAATATAATTTTAAAAACATTATATGCATATGTTTTAGAGAAAATATATCGTATTACAAGTTGGACGGTAATTTATGGTTTAAGTTTTAAAAAATCCCACTCTTATGCAGCACCCGAATGCAGCTATTATTGTCTCGGGCTCTAAGAGTTCTCGCGAGATTGTGACGTCAAACACGCGGAAGCTGCTTAGATAAACGGTTCTCGTAGTGGCTGATCTTCGGCTGAGTGCGATTGTATTATACTTCGATTATTTCTCGATTTAAGTGACATTAATTGATTGATACGATATATTTTAAGCTTATCGGAGCGCGAGAAAATGGGAAAGGCGGATTTCCTGTCCCCAAAAGCGATTGCCAACCGGATAAAATCCAAAGGATTACAGAAGCTGAGATGGTACTGCCAGATGTGTCAGAAACAATGCAGAGATGAGGTGGGTGGTCGGGCACACGTGTTACACTCGTTATTAGTTGTGTTTCTTTAATGTTAAACTTCATTTGTCTCATTTTGTGGTCAGAACGGTTTCAAATGTCACTGCATGTCGGAGTCCCACCAGAGGCAGCTGCTGCTGGCCTCAGAGAACCCTAACAAGTTCATGGACTATTTCTCCAGGTAAGTACAAATACAATGAAAGTACACCGAAGGGCTCGAAAGTATAACTTAGAATTTTCTGGCTTAGTTTGTGATTGAAAATAAACTGCACTTACGTATTTTGGTGGTTTTTGTAGTGTAAATAATAACGGAGGAGATGAAGACAACTTAGATTTGTCACGTGATCACAGCAGTAATCACTGGTTGATGACATCACAGCTGCTGTTTTCTCAGATCTTCAGTGGTTTGTTCCAGATGTTCATCCGTTTCTTTTCCCCCAGTGAATTTAAGAATGAGTTCGTGGAGTTGCTGCGAAGGCGTTTTGGTGAGTCCTCACTCGTGCATCTGGGTGCGTGCTTGTTTTTTTTTGTTTTTTTATTTTAATAATGCCAAAGACCGATCTCGTTCTTTTTGCTTCACCTGCAGGAACCAAACGGGTGCACAACAACATCGTCTACAACGAATACATCAGCGACAGAGAACACATCCACATGAACTCCACCAAGTGGGAGACTCTGACCGACTTCACCAAGTGGTTGGGTCGAGAAGGTAACCCGAGCCGCTGACGACTCACCTGCACACCTTTAATTGAACATATGTAATAATCAGCTTTGTGCTACCGACAGGTTTTTGTAAGGTCGACGAGACGCCTAAAGGCTGGTACATCCAGTACATCGACCGCGACCCTGAGACCATCCGCCGCCAAGAAGAGCAGGCGAGAAAGAAGAAGCACGACCTCGACGACGAGGAGAGGAGCGCCAAGTTCATCGCGGACCAGGTCCGCCGGGGCCGCGACAGCAAGGAGCCGGAAGTGAGTACCGCAGGAGTTTCAGCTTGTTCGGACAAACAGAAGCATCGATATCAGGAATGTTTTAACTTCGCTTTTCACTCCGCAGGAAACTCCAGTTTACACAGAGCTGCAACGTGAGAGCGAAGAAGAAAAAAGTGAGCAAAGCAATTATTTTGTCTTTTTTTTTTCTTTTTTTTAATGAGTTTTGTCTGTGACTCTTCTTAAAAATTCTTTATTCTGCAGTTGCTTTCAACCTTGGTGCTTCATCTTGCGTCGCCGGCCCCTCCAAAGCGAGGTACTAAAAGCTCTTTTCAGGTTGATGACGAGCAGACAGAATGAAATGATTTTTCTGACACTCTTTTCCCTCCTCTGCAGCTCTGCTCTGGGCGCCAGCGCCCTCAAAGCAGCAGCAGCTTCCACCAAGAGGAAAGACACGTCCTCCAGTTCGGACTCCCGTGTGGACAAGAGGAAGAAGTCGGCTCTGGAGGAGATCATGGAGGTAGAGGCGGCGCTCTGGTCTTTTCCGTGCGTCTGTCTTCCTTCCGTCCAGCTGAAACACTTATTTTTTTGGTTCAGATGGAGGAGAACAAGAGGAGGAAGCAGCAGCAGTCCGTGCGAACAGATTACTGGCTGCAGCCCAACATTGTGGTCAAAGTCGTCACCAAGAGGCTGGGAGAGAAGTACCACAAGAAGAAGGCCATTGTCATGGTAACAGCCCCTTTCTGTTGTTTCTTTTGGGTGTGACTTTGCCACCGTCACTGGATCAGAAGATGATGAGCGTTGCTAAAAGTCTTAAATCTTTTTTCCGTAGGAGGTTCGAGACAAATACGCAGCGCTGGTGAAGATGATCGACTCCGGAGACAAACTGAAGTTGGACCAGAATCACGTGGAGACGGTCATACCTGCTCCAGGTGAAGCACCAACACCGGTCAACCCTTTCTGACACGTTGAATCCACAGAATCCTGAATGTCAAACCAACCACTTTGATCTCACTGTGGAACTCGTTTCAGGTAAACGGGTTCGGATCCTAAACGGTCCCTACAGAGACATGGAGGCGCTGCTGGAGGGAATAGACGAAAAGAACTTCAGCGCGACTCTGACGCTGGAATCTGTGAGTAAACGGCGGATCTTGTTCCTCGTTAATCACGGGTTTAGTTATCGTGGATGCGAAATGCTTTCTGACACCGTTAACGTTTCTCTTGTGTCGTCTTCAGGGTCAACAGAAGGGCAGGAGAGTCGACGTCGCCTACGAGGACTTCTCCAAACTAGCTTGAACCAACAAGCGTCTGGCTGGAGGTACTCTACTGTGTCAGAGTCCACTTCCCTCTACATACCCACGCGTCCCACAATGCAATTCTTCCCAGTTATCACAGAGAATCATGTTTTTATTTTTTATTGACGTTCAAGTTGAACTTAACTTTTACAGATGTACATTTCTTTCAAATAAAATTCAACGCGCGACTCCTGGTGTTGATTGAAAAATCATTTAGGGAGAAAAATCGATTTGCAAATCTCTTGGCTGCAGTTTTGTTTTTTAACTCATTCTGTTGAAATGGATGCAAATCTCAGTGGATTAACAGCAGCTCAGAGTGTGGGAATGTGTTTCTGGTATCTCAGACTGTCGGGAGGAAGCTGTAGAGATCTGGGACGATGTAGTCGGTGTAGCGACCGTCAATGAAGCCCTTCCCGCTGTTGTGAACGAACCAGCAGAAGACGTTTGAGCCGCGCTTGTTGTCGGCCCTGTAATCCTTCTGCCAGCCCCTGGTCAAACACACGACACGTTCAGTAAGCCGTCGATTCCCCCTGGAATCAGCTCTACCACAGACGGCCTACCTGGTGACCTTCATCCTGTTGCCCTTCACCTCCATCGTGGCCTCCTTCTTCAGAGGGTCGCGTCCGTCGTGGATGTCGTAAACCGTCACCTCAGGCTCCCTGGAAAACTGACCTGAGGAGAATTATGTATTTTTTTAGCTGGGCTGTGTAAAAATGTATACATATAAATAATAAATGTCAATCCAGTTTGTATCAACTTTATTGCCAGCGTACTTGTAATGTCACGTTTGTTTCTACTAGCTTGGTAGTTTCAGTTTAGTATTCTGTGTTAGCGGCCGGAGTGGCCCCTTTAATAGGGTAGTCATGTGACCGAGGCAAGCATCTCCACAGGCATCAAGAGTGACTCATAGATGTGGAGGATAGAATCCTCTCATTTAAAACAAAAGATTGTTCAGAATCAGATCAGAAAGGAAACAGAAATAATTAGACGTCTGGATTCCTTCTGTGTGACCCGGTACCGACTGACCCACGGACCGGTACCAGCCCACGAGTCTTTCAATCTACGTGTACGAACCTATGAGTCCATGGGCCACGGGGGAGTACTGGTTCTCGTTGTCGATGTAGACACCGAGGAAGTCAACGTTGACTGGATTTTTCTTCCACACCCGGTGCAGCAACACAATCACCTCGACGTTCTCGTTTATCTTGACTGAAACGCGGGAGTCCTTCACGATGGAGATCCTCACGCTGAAACACAGAAGCACTGGACAAAGTGACGCCGCCGTCAGCAGCAAGGCAGACGCTGTAATAAAAAGGTTGATCCCCTACCCTTCCTGTGTGATCGCAGCCGTCTCCCCCCATGTGAAGTTGTGTTTGTTCCTGCCGTCGCTCATGACGATGCCGTCGGGGCTGACAATCACGCCGACTCCATCGGGCTCGGAGAAAACCGAGATGGCGCCGAAGAAGGTCTTCAGTTTGCCTTTCTGCAACTGTTTTGCGCCGACCAGCTGACCGTTGACCGCCAAACCTTCAGGACAAGAGAAGAGTCTTAACAGGGAGGGGTCAGGAAAGCATCAACCAAACGCTAGCATTATTGTGAGTTTCAGATTTAGCCTTTCATCTGCATCGGGAGGAGGTGGCAAAATGTTGAGAACAAAAACGGGTATTTTTCGTGGAGGCTGGTACCTGTTCCTCTGTCAGAAACCAAGTTGAGAATGTGACCCGGTTTGGAGTCGATGTTGAAGCAGATGTCCATGTCACTTGTGGGCAGGTGGATGATGAAGTGAGGGTCATTGTCCACTGGGTCAGATAAATGATTAGCGCAGTGTACATGGAGTAGCACTCATGTTTAAGCTCACAGGAGTGTAGTTTTTACCTAAATTGACCTTTCCCGGCAGGGTCCACACTTCTGGACCCTTTGCAACCTGGCTGGGAGGGAGCGGGGTAGTCATCTGGACCCAGGGCGGAGGCTGGTAGACAAGCTGGACCTGAGACTGACTAGGAGAGGGTCCTCCTAATCCAGCTCCTACAAAAGGTAGACTTCAGTTTGCTTCAGGTAAATAAAAAATCAAACCTCCAAACAGACTTCCAGAACTATCCGACCGGCGCCAGGCACCTGGGCAGCAGCCTTGTTCACGAGCCTTCGGGGAGTTGGCCAGGAGCCTCTCACTGCCATCCGAGCTCTCTACCAGCAGAGCGGTGAGTGGCGTGACAAACTGATGTTCCACAGCGATCGTCATTATCTTCTGGGTGATCTTCTTCTTCTTGGCAGCCGTCGTAGCCAGAGACCTAGAGGAGAGTCCAGTCAGATACCAACAGTAGCCCCAACTCACCGCTAGGGCAGACTATCCCATCAATTCAGTACCGAAAGTCAACCTGACGCTCGATGGGATTACCTTGTATTAGCTCACCTGTCTGCTATTAGCTGCTTGATGGTGATGTAAGCCCACATTTGTCTGGCGAAGCCCGTGAAGGAATGCTCTTGCTTGGCCAACTCCATGTCAAGCTCTGTGATGCTGGCATCGGTCTCCAGGGTGATGTCCATTTGGGACTGTGGGATAGGATGGGATAGATATCACTGGTCATTCCCATTTCCTCCCTTGACCCACGTACAAGAACCTTGATTTTTTTGATTGTGCTTTCTCATGGCACGTGGTTGTACCACATTGTGGTAAACGGTTGTGTTGAGGATACTCACCGCAGACGCGGTGGTGAAGCTGTTCAAGGTGTTGCTGTCGGGCAGCAGAACCTTCCCAGCCACCACCAGCTCCGAGCCGGCAAAGTATTTATCAAAGCGGTTCTGGGTGACATCCGACACCGTCCCGTCAGGGAACTGAATGGTGATCCTTCGAAGCAGGGGGGAGGAGACCTGCCTGTAAAACACCTACACGGGAGAGAGAAGGGAGTGTCATGGGAATGTTGAAGATGTTTCAAGACCATCAGGAAAGCCAGCCCATATCTCGTGAAGTTATTTAGAACTTCCTACCCGTAGTTGCTCTGCAGCATTGTGATTGGCGTAGATCCTCTGTGCTATGCCCCTGTTCTCCATGGCGATACGTTCCAGGAAGTCATAGTCTACATCATAACCGATGCCCAGTGAGAAGAGAGAGTACTCCTCCCTCATCGCCCGCTTCACGTTCTTCTGGATGGTGCTGAGCTTGATCTCGCCTTTGGGAATCACGAAGGACACATTGATGACAGAGTATCAGAAAGCAACGTAAGGTTGCGACTTTTACAGACATTTCAAAAGGACAAATCATAAAGCTTTGTTTTAGAGCTGAGCTGGTCTTACCCACAGTGGGGTCTCCATCGGACACCAGGATGATCATGGAGACGGAACGAGGGTCGAGGAGCCCACTATTGGACGACCTGACCAACATCTGAATGGCTCTCATCAATGCCTCATTGATGTTAGTACCTGGTGTCAAAGGTCAGTACAGCGTTAAAGTATCAACAGATTGACAGAGGGCTCAGAAGCTCCTTAAAGAATCGTGTGGTCACACCTCCATTGGGTTTGATGTTCTGGATGTACTTCTTGGCAGCGCTGATCTGAAAAGAGGAAACCGGGACCAGCTCGTCGCTCCAGCAATTCACGTTGTGGTTGAAGTCAATGATGTTGAAGTTATCTTCTTCAGTCAGGTCATCCAAAATAGCCAGCATGGCCTCCACTGTCTGTGAGACAAGTTTGGAATGAATCACATTCCTTTGAACAACTACACGGCATTAGTGTTTTTACCACGGAGGGGGTGAAAGACGAGCAACAGGATTGGGGGATTTGAAGTCCACCGACCATACCAGAAGCACTCACTTGTTTCATCTTGACTCCCCACATGGATCCACTGATGTCAATGACAAACACGATGTTCTTAGGAAGTGGCGAGAGATTGGAAGTCGCAAAGAAGTGGACGAAGTGACCATCAGAGACCTGGGAGAAACATACGTAGAACGCTTGAGGGACTGTCCCTGGGTTGCTTTTAGCTGAATAAACAAAGTTCGCTACCCAGTTGTGAGAGGCACCGAGATGGCTGAGTGATACCTGGAGCTCCCCGGCGGTGCTGTCCCTTTTCACGTCGTATTTTACAGTGAAGACGCCATCTATCGCATTTTCGGTGCAGTTGTCACACTTTCTCTGCCGCTGCAGGTTCGGTTTGAAGACGACGTGAGCCTGGGGATATCGGGCATCTGGTTAAATATTCACAAGCCAATGCTTGATCGGGCAAAATCCAAGCTACAACCTGAACAAGGCCAGAGTCTCGATTCAAACCATCTTAGCTATGAAATTTTAAGCTGCAAAACTTTAAAAACCTGAAAAATGTTTACCTGGATGAGATTCATTCCAAAATCTAAGCCTACTTTCATGCAGATCCTGGTTGCTCAGTTTCATTTAGTTTGATAGTCTGTGCAGATGTGTTTGCAGATGTGTTCTCCAGTCTTACCTTGTACTCTGTTGTTGTAACTTTAACCAGGTCTGAAAACTGCCCTTGAAAGTTGTTCATATGTTGTACCAAGGAAATCCCCTTCGGCTCATAGATGTACACATCGACCTGGACAGAGACCAGCTCAGGGGTGATTGCAAAAAAAACTCTCAGGCGTGCAGAAAGTCATGCAAGTTATGATATTCCCACCTGGAAGTTTGGTACCAGCCTCCCAGGATGCAGGTGCAGGGAGTGCTCGTAGAAACTTAGCTTCCGACGCAACATCTCCTCGTAGTGGATCTCAAACTCAACAATGGTGCCAGCGGGAACAACGACCTCTGCCTGAAAGTTGTCCAAGTCCTGGGAGTTAGTCCTGTGAAGCGGAAACATTTCAGTCGGTATGACGCTGAACTCTGACGGCTGATTGACTTCCAAGAGGCTGGTTCCATACCCGACAATGCCTGCTGCCTTGCCTTTTGCTCTGGCCTGGTTGAACAAGTGCCTGGCCACTGCCCTCTCCTTCACGGATCCCACGAAAGCCATCCCATTAACATTCCTGCAACAAAAAGGCGGCAGTCAAGCCTCCAGACTTTTCTGAAGGCGGCTGGGATTGCGTGAAACTGGCTCACATGGTGAAATTGGTGATAAAAGCTTGTTTGGGGATCCGGACATCGAAGCCAAGAATGTGGTCTTCGGAGCCTGAATTGACCGCCAAGCTCCTGACGGTGGTGTGGGCGAAGCGCGACGTGATCCGGCTCTCCACGTGATAGCTCCTGACGGTGACGCCATCTCCCTGGGCAACGGAGACGTTACCGTCAAATGCGTAACCATGTCATGTTTGACACCACATCTCAACATAAGGTGAATAAATTGAGTTGTGGTTGCTGGTTGGTTGGTTTGTCAGCATGAAACCTGGTAGGAGGTTGGGTCTCCAGGCACAGCAGATAAGGGGGTGGAGCTGAGATTTATTTTTCTTAAAAACTACTGGCCTGATTTCGAGGAAAATTGGTGAAAGGTTGGGTTGGGAGTAAAAGGGTGGATCCTTGACCATTTTTCCCACATTTGATTGGATTTGATGCTACTGACTGAAGGGCGGAGCATTGGTCCGGTGAGGCCAATAGCCAGCTGTGGGGTTGTCCTGCCTCTATTAAGAATAAACCATGTTTGCATCGGTTTATACCGCTCCGTGGAGTGCATCCCTTTACGGGTAAGGAGGGGAACTTACATCACAAAGATGTGACATTATTGAAGTCAAACGAGAGGCAAAGACGAAAAACGAGTCACATTGGGATAAAGAGAAGTCAATAACCCGTCAGTCATCAGAATCTCTCCAAACGCAAACTTATTGACTGGGAGATAAGATGAAAGTGTGCTACAGCGGAGAGGGTTAGAACAACAAGCAGAGTCCTACCTCTTCCTGAGCCTCCAGCTCCTGGCCAGTCAATATTTCCCTCTGAAACGCACAAGAGTCATCAGCTTCACACTGTCCAATCAACTCGGACAGAAGATTAAGAATCACAGGGTCATCTTCATTTTGGAGACATTCCACACGTAGAATATTATTGTCTCTACTGTGCAATTAGACACGGAAAATATGGGATACTGACGGCGTAAGAAAGATGACCTCACCTTGTGTCTGTCCCGATGATTCTGTAGATGCGACTGGTGGCAGAAAGAAAAATTAGGATCAATTTGATTTAGTTGGGTAACGTGAAAGAAAAAATTAGGAGATAAGTTACAGAACTTAACTTCTCTGCTGAGGAAAGGACGTTTTAAGTTTATTTTATATACTGTTAGAATCCCCAAAGAGAAATTAGTAGCACACTCTAGTAGTCCGTTGGACAATCGCATGTATATGTATATTAGTGTACAAGCCTTGAACACACACACACACACACACACACACACACAATGGGCTTTTAGATATGCAGTGGGAGGCAGAGTGCCTGGCAGCTCCTTCTTGGTGCCCTAACGAACAACTTGTAACACTTCAAACACATTCTTTTGAGTTTCACGAGATAACAATCCCGAGATTATTCATCACGCGCAAAGACCCGTCCTCAACGATCTCAAATTGAAAATGTTCACTTCTCACGAAAATGTTAAAAATCTCGTGGAATCCATTCCTGAACACAAATTCTATTTGGCCCCAAAGATCACAACCGACTTCCTCCTCCTCCTAGAATCCCTCAAACTCAATCCCGTCCATCCAAACACACACTTTTCTCCCTCCGACTCACCCTCTCGTCAGCCCATTCACCATCGATCACGAACTCGAAGCAACGGCCTTGCTGGAGGAGCAGGAGCCCCAGAAGAAGCAGCGGTCCACACTTCATGGTTCCAGAACTGTGGGCTCAAAGTCGTACACACTCACACACACACACACATATATACGAAAAGAAAAAAACCACAGTGGTGGGAGACAGGTGACTCTCCTGCAAGGGAGAAACACAACTGGAGGTTGAAGTTCCACTTCGCCAATCGATTCCCAACCCCCTTGTCAATATTTGTTGTTTCATGTAACCCAGAAAGAAACTTTGAAACCTGACCTGCGGTGTGGACGGGGTCAACAGGATGCTGTCAGGACTCTGGACCAGAAGCACGACCGATACCCTCAGACATGTGGAGTGTAAATGAAAGCTTCCGTGACTGGACGGTGTGACGTTGCACTGTGCATCACCCTCCACCAGAGGGCATTAAAGGGTAACTGCTTGCTCCGGGCTCCTTTATCTCCTCCACTGAGGTGGTTTTATGTCTGAAACATGAAACATGAACGATGACTGGGAATTATAATCAGAACCGAACTGTTTTAATCATTCTGATCCCACATCAGATCTACTTCAGTTTAACTCCATTAATCAATTTCTAATTTATTTGCGCATAATTTTTGCAAACATTTATCCATTTAAATACCTTTAAAGTTTTGTATTTACGGCTTTTAATAATTTCTACGTGTTTAGTTACCCACCAAACACTGTGTTTTCATTGGTGTTGGTTGGTTGGTTGATGCTCTGCCTCTGACATCTGAACATGTTCACGCTGAACTTCCTGTCTCCATCCATCCATCCATCCATCCATCCAGATCCCAGCTGGCTTTGGGTGGAAGGTCACCATCAGCTTGGATTGGACCGGGTCAGGGCACATGGTCATCAAGAGGCGAACACTTTAACAAACAAGTCAGACTTGTTGGGAGAGAACATCCAAGTAGAAATGATGGAGTTGTTTCACCACTCTGAACAGAACTTTCATTATTCCAAAACTTTCCTGGAATATTTTGGGACATTTGTAAGAGAAAATGCAGGCAGTGACTTTCTAAATCCTGAATCTTACTCTTTGCAAAGCGGTGGAAGAAGTTCTTTAGACTCCTGTGTGAAGACAGAACCGTAAAAATACGATTCACATCCAAAACGCGGGATTTCTCTCATAATTACTGAAAATATCCGACACTCCCTGAAGGCATCAGCAGCCACTTGCGACTGGGGACCTCTCCCCTCCGGTGGGTGGGGGTATTTTTCTTGAGGACACCCCGCCACTCCTCCGTCCTCCCCGTCAGTCTCATCCAGACGCAGCGCGCAGGAAACCATGTCTCCTTCATCCTCCTAAGTTTTCCACGCAGAATTCCGAGATGCTGCTGCTGGTTTTACTGGCGAGTTTCAGCCTCCACGGACTGGGACAAGTGGAGGAATCCCAGTTTGGAGAGGACATCGATTCGGATTTGTTAGACTTGGATTTGGGCATTGTAAGAAGACACAAATCCAAGTGAGATTCTGGTGCGTCTGGATTTCCTCATCGGCTTTTCTGACTCGTGTTTTTGTCCACACAGGCGCCACGGAGGGTCCCACGGCAGGTGAAAAATATTCTAGCCAAGGTAAAGCCAAATTTACGACACAATATTAAAATTGATTCATAATCTAACGGAAAGACGCCCGAAATAAATCCTTAATTATCTGTCAAATCAAATTTGGCTTCATTTAAGTGGATAATTTCGCGTATCGGATAAAATATTCTCTAATCCGTCAGATTTAATGTGTTTACAATGACTTCACCTGCTTGACATGACGTTAACATCTGATCTCATGTAAGTTTCCTACATTGCATGACCGACTTCATTTATAATCCCATTCCGTCATCCTAAACTTGCGCGCTCAGGGCGTGACGCGCTCTGGTCCCGCCAAAGCGCGCAGATGTGCGGATAATCTGTAATGCACAAACTCGTGGGAATCATCTGCTGCGCTTTTCGGGACCTCGGTGCAGTTTACGCTCTCACTGAAGAACCGGAACGCGCACGGCGCGGGTGCGTAACGCGCTCCCACAGCGGTGCGTAAAAGCAGGTGCCCGTCTCGGCGCCGGTCCAGCGCTAATGATGCGTTTACGTGTGTGTTGCAGGAGACGAAGCCCCACATCCAGGAGCTGTCCATCAAGACCACCATCATCTCCCGCTACGCCTTCACGGCGGTCTACTGCGCCATGCTCAACCGGCGGTCCGCCGCCGCCGACGGCGTCTTCCGGTTTCAGATCCCCGCTGACGCCTACGTCTCCAACTTCACCATGTAAGGGGCGGGGCAAGTCACGTGACGTTCACATCTTTCAAGTCATATTAAAATATTCTGAATCTGGTGAGCATCAGGTAGAATTCCAGCTCCTATAAACCCGGTTGACCTCTGACCCCCATCAATCCACACCCGCTCCAATTTGTCCCAATAAAACGGGTCAGAGTTTGGATTTACAAGCTGTTTAATGATGGTCCTCGTTTCTATGGCGACAGTTGTGAGTAGAGAGGATGAAAACTTGCTGTAAAAACAAACACTGACCCGTTCCATTCACACAGGAGCGCCAACGGCAGGATTCTGCCCGTAAACTTGTGTGTTTTGTTCTGTGTCAACCCGGTTTGAAACGTGACAAAAGTCGATAATCCTCGACCTTTGACCCCCGTCAACCAGGATCGTCGGAGGGCGTGTCTACCAGAGCGAGGTCAGGCCAAAGGGAAAGAGGGTGAAGCAGGAGAACGGCAAAACCAAGAACAAAGAGTCAGGTGAAGGAAGGTAAGGGAAGTGTGTGTGTGTGTGTGTGTGTGTGTGTGTGTCCACGTCTCCTCCTAATTACACGCTAGCGCCCGTTCCCTCTAATGTAGCTATTTAGCAAACAGAGATCGGAAACATCCTCGCTGAAACTTTAAACCGGGAGTTGACGCCGCGTTGGGAGTCGGATCGTCGCCACGGAGACGAGGGTAGTCTTGTGGAAGGAGTGACATCACGCTGGCATCTGTCGTGAGCAAAGTGACATTTCACCAAGGGGAGATTTCAGAGGCTCTATTGTCACGCAAGGAGGGAAGGATCGGAAGATGTGATCAGATTGAGGCGACGCCTCCATCCCTCAGGATGACATCATCAGGAGGCGGTGCCGGTCCATCAGGAGGAGGATTACTGATGTAGTCACACCGTTCAAGTTTATGAGGAACGAAATAGAGATTCTTGCAGAGATAGCCCACAGTCGTGTCACCAGTCCAGGTCCCATCTATTGATCAGGCAGCGTTACAGTGACCTCCCCCCACCTCTCCTGTCCCTTCAGTCCTCAACCCGACCTGGAGGTGTTCCGGATCGTGGCCAGAATCCCTGGTCGGAACCGGGCGTACTTCCTGCTCACCTACGAGGAGCTCCTGCAGCGGCGGCTGGGGCGTTACGAACACGTGACCAGCCTGCGTCCGATGCAGCTGGTCAGCCGCCTGAGTCTGGACGTCACCATCATCGACCACACGGCCATCACCGACCTGCAGGTGCTGCCGCTTCGCCACGGCCGGAGCGTTGGGACGTCCAACACGGCAATCGGCCCGAACGCACCACGGACACCAGGTGTACAGATCCACCTTTGTTATCTGCTTTACATCTGTACAAGATATAACATAGTGGGCGTTTATTTCGTGCAACATTCACAGAGCGTAGGAAAGTCAAATAGTCAAAGCATAGAATTTTTACATCAGAATGTAGGAAAGTTTGGGGTCAGGGTTTTGTTCTTCAGCCAAATAAAACACACTTCCTGTTTGTGTGCTCCAGCCAAGCAGGAGCCTCCCGCCAACACGGTGATCAACAAAGAGAAGAACGTCTGCAAAATCACCTTCAGCCCCAACATCGTCCAGCAGGCCAGGATCTCCACCAGCGGCCTCCTGGGAGACTTTGTGATCCGCTATGACGTGGAGCGAGAGATGGGGATCGGAGACATTCAGGTGAAGATGAGAACATCCCGTTGACGCCGCCCTCCCCGCTCCAGCACCAACTCCTCACTTGAATTCTTTTTCCTTTCGTAGGTCTTAAATGGACATTTTGTCCACTACTTCGCCCCCAAAGATTTGCCTGTCGTCCCCAAGAATGTGGTGTTTGTTATCGACACCAGCGCCTCCATGCTGGGGACCAAGATCAGACAGGTAAAGCTACACCATCTGCAGGCGTCTATGTGGGAATAAATGTTTCATTACCTTCAAATCCAGCTGATGACGCCAAATGCAGAAACCAAGAAGTCTATGTCGTCAGACAACTCCATTGGCTGCTTGAGATTTGTTTGTTTTCGGGATTACCAAAAATCTACCAAACAGATTCCCATGAAACTTGAAGAAAGACAAGCCGTCGAGCCACAAAAGACCCCAAGAAAGACATTTTGGGGTGAATCTAGAAGAAGGGATAAATTCATGATATTTTAATCCCAGCAAGTTGAGGTATTTTCAACATTTGCTCCAATTACGCAAAATCCTGAACCAGTTTCTATTTATTTTGCACGATGACATAGATCAAGATAACATATATTCTTATAGAAAAGTGTCTTTGAACAGGTATAGTTTTAGAAATAATTAATTTATTTTTCATTAATGCTTAAAATGGACTGAAATGGAATCAAACCAATCAGAATAATGGAAATATTTTAAAACCTTATCGCACAACTTTTGAATTTCCTGCCGGTCTGTTCCCAGTTAGCCGTTTCCTACCCTTCCCATCTATAGGGGACACCTGGGCCGATGTAAGGGACACTTTTTGGACCGAGGGCCTATAAGATATTGTATTTTCACCTAACAGCAGTTAATTGAAGCACCAGACTCTCACTCTCGCCTTACAATACCACAAGATTGACTTCCCAACCTGATTTTAAGCTGGATCTCAATGACTGCATTGGATCAGATAAATCCATGCCGCACTTCCTCACTCCCACACTGGAATATCAGTATCAGACCTTTTCCTCCATCTGCAAAAGCCCGATAATCCCCCCCCCCGAGGCGGGACAGGGAGACGACCTCTGCAGCTGCCATGTGTGAAAAGCTCAGAACCAGAGGACAGAAAGCGAAAAACAGATTTTCAGTGAGAACCAGAAGTGGAAACATAAAGCACAAGGAAGGTCAGTGTCGATGGGGTAATGGAACTTTCTCCTCAACGGCACCCTCGACCCCTTGATCTACCCCCACCCCCACCCATTGCCAGCCCCCAGTGGGACAGAACAAGTGTGTTTTGATGTGGCTCCACAATAGAGGGTTTCATTGTCGCCCCGCCGTAAACAGTCAACAACGATATTATTTACATCAGATATGAAACGGAGAGATCCTCGCCATCAGTTTGTTGTAAGAACGACTTTCTTCCTTCCCTCAGACCAAAGACGCTCTGTTCACCATCCTGAGAGACTTGCGACCCAGCGATCGCTTCAACTTCGTCAGCTTTTCCAACAGGATCAAAGTCTGGCAGCCCAATCGTCTCGTGCCGGTTACGCCGCTGAGCGTCCGAGACGCCAAGAAGTTCATTTACATGCTGCCAACGAGTGGAGGTGAGGCGTTATGTAGAATCAGAAATAAACATCATTCAGTCCTTGGGGTTATCATTAGCAAAGATGGTCTCCAAGACTATTTCATTTCTTCACTTTTAGGGACAAATATTGATGACGCCATCCAAACCGGCTCCACGCTACTTCGCAATCACCTGTCTGGCCCAGACGCCATTCCCAACAGCGTCTCCCTCATCATTTTCCTGACCGACGGACGCCCAACGGTGGGAGAGATCCAGCCCACGTCCATCCTGGGAAACACTCGTTCAGCGGTGCGGGAAAAGTTCTGCATCTTCACCATCGGAATCGGAAACGATGTGGATTACCGGCTACTGGACCGCATGGCTCTGGAGAACTGCGGTATGATGAGGCGGATCAACGAGGAGGCCGACGCCAGCGCCATGCTCAAAGGGTGAGGGTATCTCCGTATCTCTATCAGTCCATCGTCAGAACAACTATATGGTGGATTAACTTCATAATTCAGTTTTTAAAGGAAGCCAAACCAACATCCAGTTTACAGCTGGTTTGACAATCCCCTAAAATTGAGATTAGATTAGTTAAACCTGGCCTGAAATCAGAAAAAGTAGTCTACAATGAATGAAACAAGAACACATGATCTCCTTGACGGAGACTTAAAAGTTGTTCCGGTGGAAATATAGTGCGCCCTCGCGCATCAACACTCGCGACTTCACCTCATTGCAGATTTTTGGTTGGCAGTCACGTGATACTGTACACGCATTCTATTGGCTGACGGCATCCGGAAGTGCACTATGTCCTGTGAGTCTCGGACTTCCGTGAGACACAAAAGTGATTTAAACAGTCTAACACAGTTTTGGAAAAGGTAATAAAGATAGGTGGTTTAATATCAGTATGGGGAGGGGTCATAAACGTTTAAATTACCCTAAGTAATAAGACAGTTTGTCGTTATATTGCGGAATTTGTAATTCGCGTGTGGTTCCTGGAATGTATTAACCGCAAGTAACGAGGGCCTACTGTAGTCTTTCTATACCATTCGACGGACATCTTTTCCATCGTACAACCAAAAATTTCCAGCCAAATTTACCCCCGCATGTAATCCACCTCTTACGAAGCAATTAGCTCTCCTTAATCCCTCCTCCTCCACCCTCCCCCAACATGTCGCTCCATCTCTCATCAAGCTCGGAGGGAACGACTGCAAATGTGACGGTGCTGACAACAGAGCTCTTTAATCAGCTCCGACATGTGACAGCCATCCTCTTTCTCTACCGGCTTTTTCTATCCTTAACCCACAACCCTCGCCTCGCTCCATCCCCGACTTGGACACACAAGGTGTTTGTTCAGTCGGGCAGGAATGTGCGTGTGCGTTGTGAAACCTGCATCGGGGTATGTACGCGGGGTTAACAGATAGACTCCTCAGATAATAGCCTTCGTCCTGTTTGAGCAAACACGGCGGTTCAGGGGTGACGAGGTTTACCGCAGCGTGACAACCAGGCCGGGATGGCGAACCTGTGCACACAAACGTCTTTGCCTTGCATGCGTTGCTTTATGAATGTGTGCACAAACTTTGAAGTGGGGTGGCAGCAGCTTCGAGAGGTTAGACAAGCAAGCGTACAGCCGGAAGGCGCCTCGTTTGAACCAACAAGACATCTGATGAAATCCGCAATAACATCCTTGTTTTCCTGCCTTGAAAACAAGCGATGCCCTCGAGCAAAGGCGCCGGGTGTGTCGCAGGTTTGTGGGGAACTAAGAAGAACGGGCAGATGTCAGGTTTGTGAGCAACAACGTTTTTTGGAACTTGGTAACAGATGATTGAGACGATGTTGGTTGGTGTTGCTGTCCGACCAGACAAAAAATAAAGTCCAGGAAGCTTGTTTTGATAGAAGTTTAGGGTCTAATCTTATTATACAGCCGATACAAAACACAAGAGTCATGTTGGAAACTGTCAATTAGCAAAATTAGCATGAACCATGAGCCAAAACACCATTGATCAATTTGAAGTTGTCAAGCAACACTCAAGTCAAGTATTCTGCAAAGTAGTGAATGAGAATCTTCAAACATTTGCCTGATCAATTTTCCAGAATTAAGAAATTACTGGACAAATTCCCAAAAAAGTGGTACCAGAAAAAAAAAACTTTGAACTTTTATCTCAGAAACTTTTTTTCTTATTTCTTTAAAGTTGTAAAATAGGAAAAGCCTCTCGAGTACGCAGCCTCTCGGTCATTCCTTGATGTGTCCTCATTCCTGTCAAGGTTCTACGATGAGATCGGAACTCCTCTCCTCTCTGACATACGGATCAACTACACCAGCAACTCGGTGGAATACGTCACTCAGCATCTGTTCACCAACTACTTCAACGGCTCTGAGATCGTCATCGCCGGGAAGCTGACCAACGAAAGCGCCGAATCGCTCCACGTCCAAGTTACGGCCAGCAACAACGACAAGAGCATCATCTTGGAGACTGACGTTCCGCTGCGACAACGGCAGATAGAGACTGAAAAACACGTGAAAGCAGCCGTCGCGGCCATCACAGCTGGAACCAAGGCTCTAGAGATAGGAATCGCTCAAGGATTGGGTTCCGCGTTGGGTTCAATCGCCGAAGATTTCGTGGAACGTGTCTGGGGCTTTTTGAGCGTCAAGGAGGGGTTAAGGTCGCGGCTGCGCAGTCAAACCAGCAAGGAAAGGGAAGACCACACCCAGCAGACCACCAACCTGTCTCTGACTTACAACTTCCTCACTCCCCTCACCGACCTGGTGGTGGAGACGCCTGAAGTCCTGGACGATGGCAGCGTGGCGTCCGCAACCACCAGCAGCCCGGCAGCCGATGAGGCGGTCTCAACGGGCAACAACCTTCCGGCTGAGGCAGACGATGGACTGTCAGACGGCGATCAGACGTCATCTCCGAGCAACGTGATTGGTGAGGTTGTGTCTTCACAACTCCTTTCAGCATCAAATACTGGTTCTAGTTCTGGAAAGTCGGTCCAGATTTCATGTTTTGTCCCTACACTAAACGTAGAATTCTTTTCCTGACTACTGCAGTCTAAAAATGGTTCAAACCAGAGGACTTAAGATTCCTCAAGAACCAGAAGTTGGAGTCTGTTTTTGAATCAGGTTTGAATCGTTTAGAGACTACAGTTGTCAGGAAAACTGAACAGTGGATTAAACTGTTCAAACTGTTCATATTTAGTTTTAGCAAAAAGCTGACAAATAATATTCATACAACTTCTTAAAAACAGACAAAACATCCAGACAACGTCTTTTCTCTTCTCAACACTAACAAAGGACCCAGCAACGATTAATAATATTCCTCATGTGGAATATTTTGAGAGGAAGTATTAAACAATGGTCGGCCTCTGACTCCCTGCAGCAAATAAATATTCTTTCCATTCTAGGTAAAGTTGAGAGGAGACCGGCCAAGAAGTCCGTCACCATCTCCAAAACATCAGGTGATCCTCATTGTCTCGTAAACCGTCGTACCCCCCCCTTCCCAAAAAAAAAAGATCTGTTACGAAGCCTCATTGGCCAAAGATGAAGCGACTTGAAAGAGAGGAAGACAGGAAGCGTACAGTAGACTCTCTCTCTCTCTCTCTCTCCGTGTGGGCGTCCTATAATTTGGGCGTTTGTCAGACGGAGTGCACAGCATCTAATTGAAATACCAACAGCGGCGCTACGTGGCACTTTAAACATGCAAGTGCGTGTTTGGCTTACGGGCTAGACGGCGGGTGGATGGGACGGCGTTAGCAGACGAGAAGTGGATGTTTGCGCTTGTGTTACAGTAAAGAGAGGGACCCCATCAGAGGCAGTTAGCGAGGGCTAATGACCCTGTCATTACCGGTTGCCCTATGATCTCGTCACTCTTCTCTTCATCTAAGCCGGTTCTCACAAGGCTGAAGAGAGTAAAGAGCTGAAGATATGAGCCATCTAAGAATTACAGAAATCAAAGAGGGCAACAAATCAGGCATTAACTTTCTTTAAGGTTGGGTAGGGGCTTTACGGGGTTGAGGTTTCCCAACTGGTTTGTGTTGTACAAGCAAGAGGATAGCTGGATGTTAGCCAGCCAGCTAGACACCACCCACCCAAACGCTAAACAAACTACAAGTGTTGTATGACATCTAAATATTTCTTGTTCTTGTGGAAAGGACCGTGTTTGTTAGTTGCCTTCGTTGTGGGGGGATGGGTCAGGAAAGACCCCACTTGGTCTTGTTCAAGTTCTTTTGGATTACCATGTTTTCAATATTTTTGCAAAAACAACACAGAGTAGCGGTATGGCAGAGATGTACAGCCCCGTCATGGTTAGTTTCCTTGTTTCCACCGGACTACACGATTGGTTTGGTAAACTGGGTCATCGTGCAATTTCCTGGTTCTGTTCACCTTCATGGTTTGTCCGTCCACTCCCCTTAGCTGATGGCGACCCCCACTTCGTGGTGGAGTTCCCGCTCAGTAAACTGACCGTGTGCTTCAACATCAACGGGGAGCCTGGACACATCCTGCGTCTGGTCTCCGACCACAAACACTCCGGTAAGACTGACCAAGCCTTTAGCAAAACGCTCAACCTCCTGTTTCACATCAAGATCGACTTTTGTGTTGCTGTGTTCAGGTGTGACGGTGAATGGTAAGCTCATCGGTGCCCCCGCTCCACCGGGTAGCCACAAGCAGCAGCGCACCTACTTCAGCACCATCACCATCGTGGTGGACCACCCCAAACGCGCCTACATCGAGGTGACGCCTAAGAAGGTCATCCTGGACGGGAGGGACAGGTTGGTGCTGCCCTGTCATGCCACGGCGGCGGTGGACAGTGGCGCTCTGGCCGTGTCCATCGTGGCGAAGGCCAACGTGACAGTGACGGTGGGGGGTAACATCAGCTTTGTGGTTCTGCTGCATCACTACAAGAATCCGGCCCCCTACCAACGAGACCACCTGGGGTTCTACATCGGACACAGCAAGGGGCTGTCGCACAACACCCACGGCCTGCTTGGTAGGTGCTAATAGGGCTTAACCGTGTGATGAGTCAGCAAGTCGCTAGCCTGTATCAGCTATCAGGATCAAACAGGAAGTTCATTAATTATGAGTCGTCCCATCAAAACTGTATCAGTGACATTTTCAGAGTCTGAAACCGTTGATTCAAGTTTACTCTTTAGCATGAGGAAAAAACAATTAAATAATATACAATTTGCAAATTTTAAACTTTTTGAGTTACTTTTTCTCCAATCTACTCTGAATATTTTTGTCATTCAAACCATGAAAAACTTTTAAAAATATCAAATACATTTCACGTATTTGTTGTTCTAATGGTTAAAAATACTTTCCTCTTAACAGGAAATGTGTTCATTACATTAAAATGACCTATTTTTTAGCTATAATCATGATTTATGTGTGTCTACCAATCTCAAATTACCAGTCGAATGTAATTTGTGCCAAAACGCAACACACTTCCTGTAAGTGACACAACAGGAAATGTTGTAAAAATTTTTTTTACATTTTTGGTAAATTTCCTTTTAAAACCTCCGTTAAGCTGAACATCTCCACCCCGTCACACCAGAAACAATTTTTAAATAAAATTTTCAAATCATATTTGTATAAATCATGTTTTCATGTAGTTTCATGCTAACTGTAGTGTTAGCTTTTAGCACACCCAGAATTTCTGCCATATTGCTTTAGATTTTCCACCCCATCACATTACACCCCCCCAAAAAAACAAAAAAAGACAGAGAAACTCTGATCTTTGGAAACACCTGTAATTTGCTTTCAGAAAATGGTGCCTGAGCTTGAAAAACGTTTTTTATTTCATTAAATGTTCTATATGGTATGAAATTTAAATAATTCCAAAGTCCAGTCTTGACACATTCCCTTAAACACGACGGAACCATAAACCAAAAATTCACAATCGGCTAATTTTTATGATTATAAATTGTCTCAATTTTGACTCCTTGAGGACAAACTTGACCCGAAAATGAAACTGAATCATTTTTACTCACCTCAGTGTTGAAACCTTTTTGGACCTTCACTGTCACCGTACTCTTGAACAGACGTGAAGCAAACATTTAGGTTGGTGCCCCAAGATCCCAATGGTAAAAACTTCACCTGCAAACCTGTTGAACTGAAATCTTAAGTGTAGCCTTGAAGCTAAAAGCGTTAGCTCCTGTCAATCTGAGGAGCTCAGGCATGTGCGCTAACCAAAAGCACATGCTCTCACAAGCTAACGCTTTTAGCTTACTGGCTAGCATGAGGCTTTAGCATGTTTGCCACCTGGTTTTGGAGTTAAGTACACGACCTTAATATCAGGCCTTGACGGAATGGGCCTAAAATAACTCTGGACTAACTCTTCTCCAGGTCAGTTCCTGTATGAGGAAGTGGGCGTGGCCCAGCTTCCCGCTCCTGCAGACAGGAAGCCGTCGTCGGTGCTGAAGGTGAAGGACCGGACGGTGCCGGTGGTACAGAAGAGCAGGCGGATCTTCGGCGGCGCCCAGAGCGTGGACTGCTGGTTCGCCCGCAACAACGCCGCAAAGCTGATCGACGGCCGGTACGAGGACTATTTGATGTCGCACATGTTCGACACAGGAACCTGGCCGCACGGGACCAATAGCGTCTGAGCTAGCTTTAGCATTCACTGACTTAATTTAATCTCTAACCTTATTAAATCCCAACAGATTTAAATCCACACGCCTGCGCATTTCAGTTCCGTTCGCTCTACCTACTGGCTCTCCTGAGTATATTTTTGTACCATTTCCAGTGAAAATTAATTGTTTTTTATGATATTGTGATCATTATTTTGTTGCAGTGATTTTGTAAATGTAAATAAAAGTTAAATCCATGATTTGATCTCATTTCCTGAGACGCCAACACATAAAACCTTTGGATTCCGCACAAACTGTGGTTTCGTCAAACAGCAGATATGCGTTAAACGCTACAGATCACACCTGGTTACCACGGCAACGGCTAACTAACCCCTTGTCCAGCGCCAATAACTGGATGCGGCGCATGACGCACACACAAACACACACACACACACACAAAAACCCGTCGTGCTCCCTGTCATCACCTGGAGGGCAAAGGGCTCGTAGCCCCGCCCACACAGGTGTGCTCCGGGCCGGGTTCCATTCGGCTCGTCCGTCGTCGCCGCCAGGAATTCAACACGGAACACCGGCTGGTGTGTCAGTCGTCTTTATTCACAGGACAGATTAAACATTCGGTGGAGCAGCGTCGCCGCGGCGACACGTTAAAGCGCTCTGCGCCGTTTTCTGTTTGTAAAAAATCATATTGTTAAAAAAAATAAACAACAAAAATACAAATAAACAGGAATACATAAAGAAAGTGATCGCAGACGGACCCCAAGTACAAATACGTTCAGATCGAATTCCTGCATCGTCAGGCTAGGAAAACGTTAGCGAAGAGAGAATAAAACGTTAGCAAAATAACATTTAATGAGTCATTTTAGGGGTTCATCGTGGGTACGTTCGCTTCCTACAGTCGAGGACGGACAAGATTTAGTTTTGCATCCTTTACAAAAGTTTTCTTAAATGTAATATTTGATTAAATCTGCCGCAAAAACTTCCGCAAAGTCATAAATATAGAAGTTTTTGGGGGTGTGGCTTCACAAAATTGCTGCCTGTATAAAACGAGTTAGCGGCTAACTCAAAGGGGAAGGAGGTGAAAAGTAAAAAAAGCCCTCGTGATAAAAAGCGACCCTGAGAAGGGTCACATCGCAGGCTAGCTGTTTGCCCCCGCGCTAATCGAAGCTAAGCTAATCAGAAAAAGGCCGTAGCTTGAAGGTTTTCCACACGGGAACATGTCCTTTTGTAAAATTTGCACCTTTTTCTCAAAAATGTTTATTTATCTACATCTAGAAACAATCTTTGAACGCGGCCGATCCGTCGTAAACGCCGTCTTTAAAAGACGTTTGTCTTTCGAGCTGAAACGCTCCGGGGAACGACCATCAGAGCTGGATTTGAAGTGATCTTCTTGATGGAGAAGATCCTTTCCTCACCGGCTCCTCTGCAACACGATCAGTGATAAATGAGTCTCTTTGGAGTGACGCCGTTCCCCAAAAGATCCCCCCCTCCCCCTTCAGTCTTTGTGGCGACCACCCGGCGCTTTCTGCCCCGCGGGCGCGGCGCTGCTCACTAATCTGTCCACATGCGCTCGCTCGTGGTTTCCTCTGATGTTCCCTCGCATCAAACAGAGCATTTACAGCTTCAGGATGGCTAAATGCTATCTGATTAGCACGCGCGCCCAGAGAGGCGCTAATGCTAACGCTAACGCCAGCGGGTTGCTGAGGCGCCAGTGTTCAACATTCACAGGTTTGAGACGCTTCTGCACTGAAAGCTGATATTTGGACCTTTGATTAAGACTGAAACGTGATTGGTTCAGAGCGTCTTGTGGGGTGGGGGTGTGGCGGGGGGGGGGGTCACCTGGTTCACGCCAACACCCAGCTGGGTCTCAGCGGGCCTCCGGAGTACTGAACCTGACCCGGATCGGACGCTTCCTCCTCCCCTTCTGAAGCTTCGTCCGTCTCCACCGCCAGCAGGACCTGGGGGGGGGGGGGGCACAGCCGTTAGCTAGAGGCTAAATAAAAGTCCAGCGTCGTCTGCGTAGCGTGTGATCCTGCATCCCTGACCTAAAGGGGAAGATATTCCAGTTTATTCCCAGTTTGGAGGATTCTTTCCAGCAGGAGTCGAAACAGAAGCTAAACGACGCTATAAAGACCCACATGTTGGGTCATGCTAAGGCTACCGCTAACACACACACCGCTAACACACACACACCGCTAACACACACACCGCTAACACACACACCGCTAACACACACACACCGTTAACAGGCTCCTCTGAACGCTGATGTCACAACAACAACACTATTGTGACTCCATCTCCAACCTCCGCCCCCGCCAAGACCTCATGCTTCAGTCAATGCTTCCATCTGTGCCCCCCCCCCCCCCCCGCCAACCTCCCCCACTTTAACTCCCCCCTCGGCTTTCCATAACATCACCACGTGGAAAAGACTCCTAAATGTCACTTTTATTCCTGGGATGAAGGCTTGATTTATCGCTGCCCTGCAATGGAACCCCCCCCCCCCCCCAACGACACCCCACCCCACCACAAAACCCCCCCACATAGACAGATATCCCATCGGACAGCAGATCAATCTGTCCTGAGTGGAAGGGGCAGAAAAAAATTCAACTTGACCCAAAACATGAAGTTTGAACTTCAACTCTAGTGTGTGTGTGTGTGTGTGTGTGTGTGTGTGTGTGTGTGTGTGTGTGTGTGTGTGTGTGTGTGTGTGTGTGTGTGTGTGTGTGTGTGTGTGTGTGTGTGTGTGTGTGTGTGTGTGTGTGTCTACACTCCACAACAGGTGCGGCCGACACACACTGTGACCGATTTCACACACACACTCACGACTCATCAAAAACCCTTCGGGTCGACTCGACTGTTCTCACGACTCAGCACTGATCCGCTAAAAGCGGCCGGTCATTCTTCCCGTGCTGTCGTCATGTGACCTCCCGATCCTACCAGGTCGTGATGACACGTCTAACGAGCGGCGGCGACGAGCAGGAAGCAGCTGCTCGCCATCGGCACCATTATCATCTTCATCACCATCCTCACCCGGGATTCGTCGGTGGTGGAGCAGCTCGGCGAATCGGATGTCTTCGCCGCGCCGCCGTCATCGGCGTCGACGCTCTTCATCGTTTTGTACTTCCTCATCGTCAGGCTGTCCACCACCCAGAACATGACGGACTGCGAGGATAAAGAGAGGCGGGGTCAGGGATCGGGTGGAACGCCGCCGGAGACGGTCGCCTAGCGACGAGGGAAGGGGGGCGGGGACTCACGTTCACGATGAAGGGCACGATGAGCATGACCAGCGCTAGCTCCAGCTGGGGGTTAGCGATGTAGCTTAGCAACACCTCCTGCAACTGGATAAAAAAAAAAAGTTTGATAACGGTTGCTACGGAAACGTACAACAAATCATCCCCATCACAAAAATAATAGTTAGCTTCTGATGAGGTCACCACGGACCAATCAGGTCACCCCGAGGTCACCTGATGCTCATTTCCTCCTGAGGTTAAATCTATCCACCAGATCACATTTTTTTCCCACGGTCCCTGAATGCAGCAGAACACAGGCCTTACTTTGGACCAACCGGGGATGAGCAGCACCAGGCTGACCACGCCCTTCTCCAGCACCATGATGAGCAGGTAGACGCCGCATTGGCCCAGCCACGCCGCTGCCTGGGGGGGGTGACCTGGGGGGGGGGGGGCATGAGTGAACTTTGAACTCTTGTTAATCCAGCAGGAATCCGTTGTCACACAACACTCTGTCATTTTTTTTTTCAACTATTATTGTCGGCACCCGGCGGGTTTACAGGGTTTATCATTAAATCCCTTCACCTGCCGGCTCCGCCCATCCCCTCCTCCTCCTCCTCACCTGCAGCCCATTTCGACACCACCTCCTCAGTATTTATCATTTGCATATTTATTCATAATTTCTTCCTAAAAAGGTGGAAAAACACAATCGTGAAATATTCCTGTAAATGTGGGTAAAAGAAGTGTCACGGATGTGGAGATAAATCCACTCCTGTTCGAGGCTCCAGCTGGAGAAGTTGGACTCTGTCGCCCTCTGGTGGTCAAATGCTGGGACTGCAGCTCCCGTTATTTTGCTGACAGATTCGGGACAGCAGATGTTTTCCACTCACCGTACTCTCCAAACATGAGCAGCGTCCACTGTTTGTGCTCCACCAGTCTGGACACCAGCTTCACCGCCGCCCAGATGACCAGCATCCCCAGCGTGGCGTCCAGCAGGAAGTTCATCAGATACCTGTGGGGGCAAAAATAGGGGAAATCATGAGCGGGGATGATCAGACGGCACTGATTGGGGCTCCGTCGGCGACTCACAGGGAGCAGGGGTCCTCTTTGGTGAGCGTGGACAGGAAGACGTTGGCGAAGTGGATGAAGAGGGCGCCGATGGCCTGCTTGGACGTGTCGAAGAACCTGGAGGAGACATGGAGGACAGAAGGAACGTCTGGACGTCTGCAGATCCTGGATCTTATTCACAGAACAGGAAGGTAGGAAGTGAAGCTGACCAGATCCTCCAAGGCCGCCGGATCCCTGCAGGCTCCCGGAACCGCTTCACTGGAAACACAATCAACAGGGATTATTTTTGGACTTCAGATTGAGCCCCCCCCACACCCCCCCGGGCGTGACTCGGCATGCCGTCAAAGATTAACCGACGCGTCAGCATCAGGATGAAAAACACATTTAAGGAGGTATTGATTTCTAGACTAATGAGTAACTGAGTAGATGTTAGAGCTCATTGATCCGATTCACCCTGAAGGCCTCGCTGAAGGATGAGAGAGCCAATCAGAACGAGTCGCTACCGCTGGAAGTGGAACATATACAAGGACACGACCATTGAACGCACCACAGGATGCATGTAATTATATTTAATGCAGAATTCTGTGATGAATAATAATAAAGTTAAAACATATTTAATTAGATATGGTCAGGAGAAAAATGCTGCATTCAAGAAACACTGGGAAATGAAGCTTCAACTCAGAATTCAAATCTTCTTTCCGCTTTCTGTCTGAATTCAGTCTAGATCCAGAATCGAGTTGCTTTCCTGGTGGAATCTGACTGTGGATTAAATCCAGAATCCAGACAGATCATTAATGAAGACGTTAAGATTACATCTGGATAAATAATAATTAGATGCTTCAGTGGAATCTTTCAGCAATGAAGCCTGAGGTGACAGAACTGCTGCGATGCACATTCCTCCTAAAGTCAGCTGCTGGAGAATCACAAGTCGTCCTGCAGTCAGTGCTCATTGTTCTCCATCTGAATGTAAAGGAGAGCCTTGTTTTTAGTTGGAAAACTGTGACGCTGACTCAGATTTAATTTAAAGATACCAATAAAGTGACGACTGCATGTTGGAACGTGTGACTAGAAGTCAAAGATGGTCTGAGATGAGTTAGAGGAAATGTAAATATTAAATTCCCCTGAATAAATCTGCTTCTCCTCCAGCAAGAAACTCCTTTAAAAACGTCAGTAATTTAAGATCCTCCTTTACTTTTGAATGCAAACCAATGAGAAACCGGATACTTTGATTATTTATGGTTAAATTGGGCTTTATTAAAATATTCGGTGAGTAGATATTTCACAAAGTATCTGTCACTTTCATAAACATGTATTTTTTTAAAATGATGCTACAATGGAAACAACGCGATATTTTGCGTGCGTGGAAGAAGTCCTACGATAAAAGTTTAGAAGAAAAAGCTGAAATTCTTCTATAATGGAACATGTTTACAACTTTAAACCAAAGCCGAATTTAAGAGACAAACGTAATTTACCTAAATATAACATTTTAAGGAAAAATATAGCGAGATTTCTTCTTAACTA
Source organism: Antennarius striatus (assembly GCF_040054535.1). Lineage (NCBI taxonomy): Eukaryota > Metazoa > Chordata > Actinopteri > Lophiiformes > Antennariidae > Antennarius > Antennarius striatus. The sequence continues at coordinate 2,060,877 of NC_090797.1, read as the reverse complement.
ACGCGATAATTCAAATTAGGTTTAATTCTAAGGCGGGTTTGGTATTGAGCCAAAGAGGCTCAACTGGAACTAACGTCAACAAAACGCCACGTGGATCCTAGAAGCCTTTAAAAATCACGCGTGTGCGGGTTTGGAATCCCCCCTCGCCGGATGGAGACTAAGAACCGGACAAGGGTTCGGAACCAGAGCCGCGGGTACTCACGCATCAGCGTGCTGAAGGCGACCACCGCCAGCAGCGCCTGGATCAGGACGCCGAACCGGTCCGTCAGGGCTCCGTTATCGCAGCCGTGGGGACTCGCCTTGTCGATGTCGGTCATGTTCGACACGTCGAACACCGAACCGTCCACGAACCTCCTCACCGGGGACACCCCGCCGCGTCCGCCCGGGTCCATGTCGAGACGGGAGGCGCACGACGCAGAAGGAGCGCTCCGTGGTGTTTGGCGTCCGTTCAACGTTCGAGGGTTAAAAATAAATAAATTTATTAAACAAATAAAACGGACTTAAAGATCGATTTATTAATCGATTGGTTCCACGATGAGGGGTTTTCTTCAGCGGGTTATAGCGGATCGATCATCTGATTCACATCCATGTTTGTGTCGGGAAAACAGGAACCCGTCCGTCAAACTGCAGGAAAACATGAGCACAGCTTCCGGTATACATATTTCAAAATAAAAGACATCAGCCGGTCCTTTCAAGTACTTGTGGATAAACGAGCTAAAAATTAAGTTGAATTAAAAATTCAGATCTTTATTTTTAACCCAATTTGACACAATTGATGCCAAATTACATTAATATCACTGTGTCACAGGATAAATGTGAGTTTTCAGTTGTGTTTTTGTGTTTTCTCTTCAAAAACGTTAGTGTGTGTGTGATTGATTGATTTAAGGCACTGCTCCATTTGAGTCCATTTCTATTGACATTGCGTTTAAAAGTTAATTGTTAAATGTCAATTTAATAAAAATTTTAATTGTTTTGAAGTTTTCTCATTGACATTTTATTTTGAAGTGCCACTAATCTAACATCCGGTCCTGGTTTGTTTAACTTGATGGCGGGGCTCTCAGAATTCCCTCATTGTGCGCGACTCCGTGTCAGTGTGAGGTCACTATTAATTAATCCACGCAATCTTCCGTCTCCACGTTTCAAAAGTGGAAATAAATTAAATTCCAGGACAATTTGGTTGAATTATGATAATCTCAAATTATAAATAATTTGTCGGTTCAGACCTTAACGGATTATTTACCTATTATTTAACATAATAGATAAACCACCAACAGCGTCCTGACAGCAGCTTCATGCCTTTACTGTGAAAGTTAAAGAACTGTGTATTTTCATAAATAATCTGATCTGTCACAATAAAAAAGTCAAATAATCTCATGGATAATTTAAATCCGGTTTCATTTAGTTTGTTCCTAATTAAAATGAGGATGATCCAAAAGAAGTGAATTAGTAAAATGACTTCAAACGTGACCGTCTCGCTTTGAAATATCTCCAAATGTGTTTTTTTCCCCATTATTTATAGCCACCTCCTACTTTTCCGCTCTTCCTCCCTCATCTTCCTCTCAACCAAACATAGAGACAGATTCTGGTTCCGATCGGAGTTTTCCGCCTGTCAAAAAAAGTTAAAAGTTGTTTGTTTTTTATGGGTTTTAAAGTCTGTACAAGTAAATAAATAAATTAATAAAAATGTGGAGACTTTCAAAAACGATTCATTAGATAATTTTTAACTTAAATAAATGTATTTAAAAATGATTATTTTTTTAAAAACTTGTTTTCATTTGAGCCTGAGGTGATGCTGCGGTTCCACCTGCATCCAAAACCACAAAACTTTATTGCTAAATCACAAAACGGTTACAGCCGTGGTAGCGCTTGTGTGCGTGCACGCGCCCCATGCGCGTGCATGTATGGGTTTAATCCTGCCTCCCGCGCGCTTGGAAAAGCCTCTTCTCTGGCAGATTACCGGGACGCGGCGCGCGCTCCGACCATCTGTTCCTATAGCGGCACCACTTTGGCACGAGCGCCTCCTCGCCTCTCCTCACGAGCCCTCCGGTGTCTCGTGACCCTGAAGGCATCCCGCCGCATCCAGGTTTCAAAATAAAACACTCCCCGCGCCTCGTTGCGGACATTTATTTTGTAAAATTGTAAACATAAACAGCGATTTTTGTTTATGTTTGAACCGTTTCTGTCCCGCGCGCCCCGGGGGAGCGGTTTCCATTGAAGAATCAGGAACAGCATTTCACAATAAAAGACTAAAACACGTGGAAAACTAAAAAAAAAAAACACCACAAAAATAATATTAACTATTTTAAATAAAATATGATGGACATTACTATTAATTTAAGTCTCCAATCCCAGTTTTTGGACTGTCAGGCCCCGACCGACAGTAAAAAGTGACAAAAACACATTTCAATCAGGAATATCTTCTTGATAATCAAAACATGCGTTTAAATCTATATTTATCTATATCTAAAAGATGCATTTTATTGCTTCTCCACATATTAACAAGCGTAAATAATTTCTCCCCACGAGTCCACATATTGAACCAGGTCACATGAAACGAGCAGAATAAACATAATGAAGGCCAACATGTGATGAGGCACGATGACTGAGCACATACATGACGACCGTATGACCCGATTCGGGCTGAAATCCGGGAATTCGGTGTTTGTTTGGGGGTTTTTTTCCCCCCAGAGCAATCCCGTGAAAAGCCGCCGCGCAATGGAACAATCCGCGCTGTTGGGTTTAAATAGTTCCTCTAATGTCAGGGGTGAATCCAGGCGACACGCTGACCTGGTTTAGGTTTACTGAAACCTCTCGTTGGTCACGTAGGTTTCCATTTCTCTAGTCAAAAAAAAAAAATCCCCCCTGAAAGTCTAATCCGGGGTAAAACCCTTGCGCCACCCGCGGGAGTGGGGGGGTATTCTGGTTCTGTGATTGGAACTCCTTTACGCGTCTTGATGTCTGTTTATAAACGTGTTTTTAATGGAAAAATGCGCCGATCAGAAGTGGAAAAATGCCCTCCAACCACTAGAGGATACTGTTGACTTTGATAAGAGATGACGGCTCTTAAGAAACAAAAAAAAAAAAAAATCTCCATTACTCAACAGCTCTGTGGAGGAAAGTCATCCCCAAACAAACAAAGGGAAAAAAGCCAAGTGTTGAGCAGAAGATTTCGACCTTTCATCTTGTTTCTCACGATGACGTCGACACGACAAACAAACGTGGGTATTTTCTGATTTAGATCAGCGATCAAAGCCTGTTGTGGTTTGTTTCTGCTCACCTTTATTTCAGCAAATTTAGCTTTGTTTTACTTTGGCGTCAAAGAAAAATAACCAAGATTAATCTTCAACAAAATTATCATCCTTACAGGAATAAAACCAGGTTTTATTTCATTACTCAACTCTCTTTTCAAAGCTGGGACGTTTGGAAACGGTTTAGTCACCTTTCATGTGGTAAGCATATTTCGTTTCGCCTCTAAACTTGATCAATTTATGTTTGATCACATTTAACGTACAAAAGCGATTAAAAATGTATTTATAACTCCTATATATGCGTAATTACACCAGAATATGCTTTTATTTGCTTAAAAAAAAATAGGATTTCGCTGCGTAAACCCGTTTCCAGTCGTGATGTGTTTAAAGTTATAGGAATTTCTAATGATAAAAAAAAACAGCAGACGTACTTTCTTTGCTCCTGGACGGTTATGAAGGAGTTGGCTTGAAAAATATCTGTAATGTTTCTGCACATGCGCAGACGGGAGATGCCATATTGGAACAGGGGCAGCAGCTGAACGACGTCGTTCGCGTAGCTGAGCTCGAGCTCCCGCGAGCGAGGAAGGGGGGAAAAAAAACGGAAGGGGGTCTCGAGACGGAGAGGCGACCAGAGGGAAAAAAAACTTGGACAGGTAAGACAGGTGAAGGCTCGCGCGTCCCGCGAGGATTTCCGCTTTCGCTTCATTTTTTTTTCTTGTTATTTTCGTTATGTCGACGACAGTTTTTGTTTTTCTCCTCTTTGCGTGAAATTTTTTTTTTTTTTAAATAAAAAAAAAATCCAGAAGTGGTCTCGAGGCGGTTTCTGTAGAAACCAGTGAGGGAGTCGCGAGCTTTCTGTCGCGAGCCCAAGTTGTTCAAAGTGTTTCTCACGCGCTGCTGTTATTAACAACCGGCGCGAGGGGAGAGGAGAGGACGTTGTCTCGAGCCACTCGCGGTAAAAACGTTTAACTCGGTTGTTTGTTCCTCGACATGCGTTCCTGAACTGATGTGTGAATAAATGTTAATTTAAAAAAACAAAAACGCGTAAACTCGAGCTGGAAACGTTATTCCGAGAGGTTTTTACGCACGAATTTCGACGTAAATTTATTTTTTAACGCCAAGTTTTCGGTTTGGTTTTTTTTTTTTACACGCGAACGTCACACAAATCGCCCACAAATGAGTCATTTTGGGATTTTTTCGGGTGCGTAAAAACCATCGGAAAATACCGGACACTGCCAAAATGTCAAAGCATTTTCAACATGGCGGTGTTTCACGGAGGAGGGGAGGTGGTGTGTGTGTGTGTGTGTGTGTGCGTGAGTGTGTGTGTGGGGGGAGGAGGAGGTGGGAAACTGTCCCTTAAAATCTTTGAACGAGGAAAAAATAAAACGGCGGCAGATAACGCGTCCGGTTCGGTTTCTTTGGGTGGAAACAAACGAGGTTTAATCAATTAAATCCAAAGTGCGCATTCGGTGATTCCTGGTGAGTTTTTTTCCGCTGCAGTTTTTGAGTGTGCAAAGTACACGGAGTGGGTTTTTTTTTTTTTTGTACACGGCTACACCCCTTCAGCCTCATCTTCCTCATGTGTGCGTTTCCTCTTTCACTTTGATCCACAAAAAAAAAAAAAAAAGACGCACACGCGTTTTGGGATCGTCGGTTTGATTTTAACGCCTCATCGGGACAAAAAACCCGACGTCAGGTTCGTTTTAAATCCTTTTTTTTTCTCCTTCCGATCGGACGCGAATATGTTGATGATTTCACGTTTTTCCCTCAATTAATCGCGGTTCCGCCCCGATTAATACGATAATTGCTTTAAATCGCGCCTCTGTCTAATTTTTTTCTCTTGCGCTGCGGTTTTTTTTAGATTAAAAATGTGCAGAAACAATAAAAACCGCGCGTTGCGTTCAAGCGCAATGAATAAATCAGGCATTTCTATACTTTTTTTTTTCCCACTGAGCTGCGGGGATTGGGGTGTGGGGGTAAAGGGGGGGATCGATAGGAGTTCATCATTTAGCTGTAATTGATAAGGCAATCAAGTTGACACAGAGATGATCAGGGGAGGAGGTCACCTGATTGGGATGATCCAATCAGGAGTTTCTATTGTTATTTAAACGTCTAATCTGATGGTTGCAGCCTCCAGGTTGGGGTGGGGGGGGGGGGTTGTTGCCATGAAAACAGGGAGTTTCCTCCATGGGCTGTTTGTGTGTGTGTGTGTGTGTGTGTGTGTGTGTGTGTGTGTGTGACTCAACTTTTGGATGGGTCTAAAACAGGAGAACCTAATGTAACAAAATGCCACGCAATTGGTAATCTGCTCAATCCCTCCTTTAATCTGAGGCAAGGGACAACATGTGGATGAACGGCGCTCCTCTGGGGGCTAATCAATAAAAATCTGAGGCATCCCGTGTCTCAGATTAAATCTAATCCCCTTTCCCAGTGCACAATCTGGGTAACCTCGTCCACACTAAAAAAGTTTCCCTCGCGTTAATCTCACTTCTCTAGAATCCAATCCCAGCAAATTATTTTTACACAATGGAAGAAGCTCTTCCTCCCTCTGATGGAGGGATGGAACCTCTTTGCGGACCGGTGGGACTGGGATTAAATCTGAATCAGATGTCATCCAGAGGGTGGATTTCTGAGGAAACTAGCGACGCACTTCTAAAGAATTCAGACGACGACACATTTCCTGTTTTTTTTCCGTTCTCAAAAACCTTTGACGGTAGAAGAAAAAAAAGTTCCTGCAGATCCAGTTTGAAAAATCGCAGAAAAATCCTTTTTCTGCTCTAGGCTTTGGGTCAGAAGTGCCAAATCTTGAACGTAATCCCAGATTAATGAAGCAAAAAACAACTCATTTTAGCGTCACGTCAAGTTTATCGATTTATTGATTGTTGATTGACTTTAAAATCTCAGCTTTACAGCAGAAACTGGAGAGTTTTCACAGGAAAACCACAGGGGTTGTTTTTTTTGTTTTGTTTTTTTTTGGGGAGGGTGGGGCGATGCGTCGATGCTGCTGGAGACCGAGAGGCTGGAAGGCGAGGTCTCTGATTGGCTGAGAGGGGAGAGGGGCGGCGGAGGACGTCATGTGAGCCAAATTAGCTCAGCTTGTTGTTTACGCAATGAATGTTTGCAGGGTCTGTGTGGTGGACACACACACACACACACACACACTCAAAGTCCTGCAAATACACTCGGGAGGACGTTGTGTTTAAGGATCCTTCGGTTGTCGGATTATTTTCATCTGACCGTTGTTGAGTTTTATTGTGAAGAAACTGGAATTACTTCCTGTTTCCTTCTTTCCATTTCATGTCGTCTGTTTATTTCCTCCATCCAGGGATAAACAAAGAAAACAAAAGGAGATGCAGTGAAAAAGAGGCGGCGCACCCCAGGTCAAAGGTCACCAGGATGCAGTCGCCCTCCGCAGTGAAGTCACGCTTCCCGACCAACGGGAGAGAAGAGGAGGTGAACACAGGTGAGGAGGGCGTGGCCATATTTAAAGATCAGTCGTGCGGCATGAACACTGGAAGCGCATAGCAGGAATTCTTCTGCTGCTAATAATAGCAGCGTTCAGGAAAAACCGCCTTTGACTTATTTTACGATGAGATTATCTTGTGGCCGGAGCGCCGATCCGCGTCAACAAATTAAAATCAGGTGAAATGCTGTATTTCTTTTGTTTTAGAGGGGGGAAAAAGGCGGCGCATCAACCTGCAGTCTGTCACACGACCAGCAGGAGGCGACTCCACTGGTTTCAAAAAGAAGCTTATGAGAAAATGTGTTTATTTCTTGTTTGTTTTATGAAGTCAGAAAATTGTTTTCTGAGCGGTTTATGGTCTCAATCTGTAGTTTTTACTCTCCTTTAACACGAAATGAGTTTATTTTTAAATTAGTGGAAAAAACCCTAGTGAAGGGTAGCACGTGCTTCCTCCCTAGCTCCGCCTTCTTGCCCAAGTATGGTCATGTCTAGTGAAAAGTGTTCGGGTAATTCTGTATATTTAATTAAGAGATTTATACAAACAAACACAATGATGTCACTGGTTGATGTCGTTGCCATTAGTTACGACTTTGACTTCTTTCTGCAAAAATTCAGCAAAATTTTTGTTCTTGGATTCAGGATTTTCCATTTCTGCCTTCTAAGAGTGTTTTTATTTATTTGTTTATTTATCTATCCATTTATTTATTTTTTGGTGTCATTAAAATTACTAAACTTCCTGGGGGGGTGGAGCCTAGTCCAAACAAGTTCGGCAGACAAATTTAGCATCTTTCGCTAAGCGGAGAAGCTTCAGTAGCATCACATAAAATGACTGGCTACACGCTAAGCTAACAAAAATACTTCCGATCACTTCCTGTTGTGTTTTGGCGTATTCATAGGCCGCGTGTTAATTTCATTAGCATCCAATAAACCGGACCGGTCGGGTTTTTGATTGTCCAGATGCAGATTCCATGGGCGAGGAGGCGGAGTTTAACTGGGAGGAGTACATGGAGGAGACGGGGGCCGGCGCCGCCCCCCACACCACCTTCAGACACGTGAGTCACAGCTGATGATGATGATGATGATGATGATCTCCACCTCAGTTTAATCCCGTAAACACAGCCTCATAGATAAGTAGCACACACATAAAGCCCTTAACTACTTAATGGAGGGAGGCGGCGCCGCGTCACAGCGCCAATGCCAGGAAATAGACGGGTTCCATCGCCTTTGTCAGGCGGTGACGCACAAGTTGTCGCACACTGAGAGTAATTATGGGGCACAAAAGATGATTATTCAGTCATTTTTTTGTCGCTTTTAGGGAATTATTCTCTCAAATAAGGTGAAAAAAGGGAATAAATGGCTCCCAAATTGAGCTCTGTGATTGGCTGGTCTCATAAAGTTATCAAACTCTGCATGAACATGGACCCCACGCTTCCTTCCTCTCTTTGCTAGGTCTTTTGCGTTTCCGTGGCAACAGCATGAAGCTATTTTTGCAGAAAAGTGCGAGGTTTTTCTTTTGGGACACATCAGCAGTAAAAAAAACACTCCGAACTTCGACCCGGTGTGATCGATTATTATAGGATGTCTACGGAGATGTTCTTATTATTGAGGTATTTTTTAATCTTAGACTAAAGGATGGAACGAACAGAAGGGTTGAGTCCGGGATTAAATCTTCACTGTAATCTCAGCGTCTTCATGAATCATCAGTGGAGTTAACAGAATCAAACAAAGGTGTTGGATGACGATCGTCTGAGGAATCTGAAGCAGGAAGCGGCGCCGCTTCAGCAGAAATATGACTCATCAGATTTTTCAAAGCAACCAGAAGCCAGTTTGTGATCGACGTGCTCATCGCCAATGAAACGGGGGAGAGACAGGAAGTGGAAATATAAAGGGAAAGTTGATTGGCTGAGAGTTCAGGCTCTAAAAAAAACCTCATCCCAACCCAAAGAATTAGGCCCCGCCCCTGGCGTCTGCCCAGGTGAGGCGCCGCGTCACGCTTCCTGACATCACTTAAACTGTATGAGTTTGACACGCAACGGAACGGAGCGAGAGCCAATCAGGGGAAGCTAAGTGGGCGGAGTCACCAGGAAGCGGAGAAGAGAAGAACGTGATTCAGTGAAGTGGAGCCTTCATCTCTTCCTCCATCCTCCTCATCCTCCTCCTCCTCCTCCCTCTGCCAGCACAAATTGTAACAGTGATTTCTCATGGGTTTGCACACACACACACACACACACACACACACACACACACACACACACACACATTGCAGCCCTTTGGCTCTCTTACGTAACCCCACAGAGTGATGCAGCACGTTTGCATTGTTGTGGCAGGATGTCACGGGGTCGGTCGTATTGTGTTTATTTCTAAGATGTTGCGTGTCGAGTCTGAACATCCTGTCGGCCCTCAAGGACCCCATCGCCGCCACCGACACGCTGGAAACACATTACTGTACTCTGTGCATTCGCTGTCCAACAGATTCATCGCTCTACAGATGGACAAGCTGAGAGTGTTTAGCTTGAGGCTAATGCTAATCACGTATCTTTAATGAAAGTATTATTAAATGTTTTTAATTTAATTTTATCTTATGAAAATTAATTAAATTTATTTTATTTTATTTATTTATTTTTATGTTATAATTTTTAGAAGTACTATGATTTTTACTATCAATTAATTCGGACACAGATGGGAGCCAATGGGAGAGTTGACCCATTTTTGAATAATTATCCAATCGTATTTCATTTACGTGAAGCTAACAGGAGTGTAAATCAGGGTGAGGGAAAAGATTAAATGTTGTGAGGTTAAAGCAGTAAAATCATCTCGTGTGCGCGTTAGCAAACCAAGCGACCATAGCGTTCAATCTTAGCTGAATGGAACGCTTAGCTGTTTATTAAACCTGTAGAATCCTTTTCAGAGGTAGATGATTTAATGAAGGTGCGTTGGGTTATAATAAGTCACAAGCTGTTCGCCGCCCCGATCCCGCGCTAATGAGCGGCGACCGCAGGAAGCCTCGTCTTCATCAGCGTTTACAGGCTCATAACGGTAATAATGATTCTGTCTCTGATCCGTCTGGAGCACAAACGCATCAGGACGTCTGTCGAAAAGTTTTCAGGATAGTTTTACTATTTTTGTTAAAGCTTAACTCCCTTTAATAGAGGTGAATTCTTTGTTGTTTTTTTAAGTTATAAATCTAATTCTAATACAATGGAGAGGCTCATTTCCATATTTTTTAAATTTGTTTTTTAATTTTTTCCCCCTCGTATATTAAAATGTTTTGTTTACAAACCATTAAAAACACAAAGAAATAACCTTTAAACACACATATTTACTGAAAAAATTGCTTTTTGGTATTTTGTTACATTTTTCTTACCATATTTTAGATTAAAGTGAGGATTTCTTTCTACATTATATCACGAAAACGTAATTTTTTAAATGAATGTTTGTAACTAGGACATCCACTCGTAAAGAACTGGTTTAACAAACAGCTTTTCTTGATGAAGCCTCATCACTGCAGTGTTTTCTTTGCGTTCTGCCCTCGTTGTGTTTTCTGTTATTAAAATTAAATCTGCGCCTCGGGGCGAGTTACCGCCGATGACATCATCAGCACGAATCTGTAAACAGCTGTTCTTACAAGCCGGATCTCTAAAACTTTTTCTTTACGTCCGTCTCTGAGAGTATAAATACGGGAACCAAAAGAACCTGAGGTCACACCATTATCACCACTTTTTGTCATATTATTGATTATATGAAGTCTATTAACCCTTTCAAACATCTACATTCTACTTTCTCCATCATTTCCAGAGATTTAATCTGCGTTTATATGAATTAATTCTTAATTTGGGATCTACTTCCTGTCAGGTTGAGATCAGCCTGCAGAGCAGCTTCCAGCCCGGCATGAAGCTGGAGGTGGCCAATAAGAGCAGCCCGGACTCCTACTGGGTGGCGACCATCATCACCACCTGCGGCCAGCTGCTGCTGCTGCGCTTCAGCGGCTACGGCGACGACCGCAGGGCCGACTTCTGGTGCGACGTGATGACGGCCGACCTGCACCCAGTGGGCTGGTGCGCCCAGAACAACAAGACGCTGATGCCCCCCGAAGGTAGGGCGGGGTCACACGGGTGAGGGGAGTAACTGATTACCTTAACGATGGTTAATCCGGCGCAACAACGTCGTGATTTCATCGCTCCGGTTTCGGCGGGAAAAGGTTTTCGAGCGGCGATCTGGTCGATCCTACAAAAACAAAATGAATAAGTTAAATAAACAAAAATGTTTAAAGTATTTAGCAAAGAAAACCGCAAAGCTAAAGGTCAGGCTAAGATAGCTACATGGGCTAACAGCTGATAGCATTTCTCTAAACAGTTCAAATGAAGGAAAAAAATATTTTATAGGTTAAATAAATATTTGATTGAGTTGAAAAGCAAACGTGACTTGTTGACTAGATGTTGACAAATTATTTGTTAAATTTGGGGGAAAAATATTTAAGAAATAAAAATTATCAAGTTTCTTTTTTGTTCTTTTCACCAATCAGACAAACATTTCAAGATTTTTTTAATGCCTTGTCTGATATTTTTACTTTAAATCAGGTAAATTTGTCCTTTTTTTTGTCTTTCATTGTTTTTTGTTTGTTTCTCCAGTATAGGATGTGAAAAAATACAAAGATTGAGGGGTAAATTCAAATCTAGTAGTGAAATTAAAATTCTTTACTGTATTCCTTTTATGTCTTTGATTCTATCTTATGATTTATATTTCTAGTATTTGGTTCCTCCCATTTTTTTCTTTCCCATTTTTCCCAATTTACATTTTTCAAATCAGTTCTTGCAGTAATTCAGGAACTTATTTGTTAAACACAGATAAAATTGGTTTCACAAGTTTTTTTTAAAAATTATTATATTGACTATTCAGGGAGACTTTTTTGGAACCCTTTTAGGTAAATTTTTCGAGTGCGAATCATTAACGTGACTGAATACGTGTTCTGCCGGCGTGACAACCTGCTGGAAGGCTCTTTGAGTTTTAGTCGTGTTTGTCTTTTATCATATGCAAATGTGAAAATAAGCCCCTCCCCCCGGCGATGCCCAAATAACAAAATTAAGATGAGTTATTCTTACATTTAATCTGATGCTAAAGGTTCAGTGCTTTTCTTTATTGTGTCAGTTTGAGCTCGACACACAAACACACACACACACACACACACACACACACACACACACAAATCTTTTCAATGAATGCTCTAAAGAGTGGAACGACAGGTTTACAATGAAAGACGGTTCAACTGCCATCCATCTAACAGACGCGTTGCACCTTCGCCACCGTCGACCATTTCCACCTCTAGACCACCTCAGCCTTTTCAAAATAAAATACCCCGTCTCGTCTGGCTGTGCCACGACTTTGACAAAAACTTTTGCCGGAGGTCGACAAATGTGACGCGTGAATCATGACCAAAAACCCAAAAATATATCCAGCTGAATAGAAAATTCATCGAAAAACTGTGAATTTAGAATCTAAAATTTGAACGTTTGTATTTGAAAATTGTATATATGTTTTTGCTGTTTGGTGAAACTTTACTTTGAAAGTGTTGAATTCTCATCATCTGCAAAAAAAAACGTCTGACACATGTCGAACCGTACAGTTCAAAGCTGATTGGTTGATCAGGTCACATGATCAACTTCCCATCTGGCATCAATGAGACATTTATCTTCCACTAATATCTTTACATTCATCTTTAACTTCTTCTTAAACGGCATTTACTTCTCTGTCGTCGTATTCTTTGTTCTGCACGACTCAGCAGTTTCACGCTTATGACATATCGTGAAATTGCGATGTTTCCTCGCGGAAAAACGAAAAGTTTTTCACCTTATTTGATTAACGATTTGGAATCACCAAAAGAAAATCGACGAGTGACTCGTTTTTTTTCTTTATCTCCTACACTATAAATATCAAATACACAGATTGATGTAATCAGATTACTTTTAAGATATCGGGTTATTTGTGGAACGAGTCGGTGTGTTTCTGAGTGATGTCATCTGTTTACTCCTTGTTGTTTGTTTGTTTCTCAGATAACGTTTACCTAAGAAAAGGTAAGCAGCTCTAGCCACGCCCCTAACTCGCCTGCTAATTAGCGGCTAATGTTAGCATCGGAGCTGCATGTGCTTCCTTCCTCTTCAGCTTTTCACGCGTCCAATAGGAAGTGACCTCAGAGCCTTGCCTCCTCTTGCATGTGACTCCTTTCTAGCAGAATGTGTGTAGAGCGATAGCGTGCACACACACAGACACACACACACACACACACACAGCTGTTTGTGCCAAGCTGTGCTAGCATGATAACGCGATGTTCTGATAAACAGACGTCCTGCAGCAGAAAGACGTCTCAGAGGGACGTTAGCAAAACCGCTGTGTGTACAACGGACCGTTAGCGGATAAGATCAATGCATCACCAGACTGGACACACACACACACGCACACGCACACACACACACACATTTAGCTGTGTCCGTCACAATGAAAACTTCATTAATTTTATTTAGATTTTGGAATTATTTTGAAATTCTTAATAAGGAGGTGAAAGAAACGATTATATTTAAATATTTGTAACTTTATCGACTACTTTTTTTTTATTAAAAAAATTTACTTTTTCTTGCTTTACTTTATTTACTTTTTTATAATTTACTTTTTTTTTTAAATTAAAAAACAGTAAAAATAATTTACAAAAAATGTTTTTATTACTGTCTTATTGTTATGACAGATGTGGGTGTGGTTTAGCACGTGTGGATTTGGCACATCATTAAATTAATAGTAGAGTATTAAAAGTTATGTGTTGATTTGTTCTGTTTAACATTTTCTATTTTAAATGTACATTTCAAATATCTATTTTTAGAAATTCTATATATGGTTTTTTTTGTCATTTAAATGTTAAAACAGATCAAATGAATTGAAATCTAGCAGAGGAAGGTTCTACATCTACATAATGAACTCAGACCCGTCAACTGTGTGTGTGTGTGTGTGTGTGTGTGTGTGTGTGTGTGTGTGTGTGTGTGTGTGTGTGTGTGTGTGTGTATGTCCGTTTCAGCATGACAATAGGACTGTGTTGAGGGACAAACAGGGAGTTGGTGTCATTTGGGTGTGGACCACCCTCCGCCCCCCACCCTGTAACACTAGATAGCACCACTGATCAGACCGGATCGGCAACAATCGATCAATCAGTTGGGGCTGATTTGAAACCAGTTTAGCATCAACACACAGAGTTAATGTGTGAACAAGAATATCATAACATGGATTCACTCATGCGCACCGTTTGGTAGTTTAACTGCTGCTTGACTCCAAAAAGAATAAAAGTTATAGATAAAAGTTGTAAAGTTATAGATTAAGGTTATAGATTATGGTTATAGATGAAAGTTATAGATTAAAGTGAACTACAGGAGGAGGAGTGACTCCCGAAGAAGCCAGAAAGATAAAAACTGTGATTAAACGCCAGAAGAACACCATGCATTCAAGGGAGTCATGTATATTCCATAATTAATCATCTACTTCCTGTTATGAACTTTTTTTTTTTTTCACAACACCTGAAATATCTGTCCACACCTACTTTACACGTTTCTGGAGATCACTCCTGCTAACATCAGAAAATATTGCAAAGTCAGTTTTTGTTTTTTTCCTCCTAAAATTCTGCAGCCATGAAAACAAAGAGTGTAGAAATGAAGTGAGAGATACCTCCAACAGAACCAACAGATTCACGGGGAAAACGTTTCAATCTGCTATTTTGGAGCTGGAGTTTTATTCTCAACTAGGAAGTAACGACCAAATATGGACAACGACCCTGTTTATCATCCCGAAGCCCCTCTTGTGTGTTTTTTTAAAAATCATTCAGGGCCAAATTTTGCAAATATTTGTCTTTGTGTGTCACAAGCAGGCGGTTTGAATGAGAAAATCAGCATCCAATTATAAAAACGATTTAAATTATATTAACAAAATGATTGAACTAAACACACCTCGGAGCCACGACTGCCTGACGGCGATTCTTTAATTCTGTTTACTTTAATTTGTTCCATCGATCAGAACAAACAGATTAAAACAGGAACCCCTTCTGACGTCACCTGACTGCTCGTAATCTGAGATTAAATTAAGATGTTTGTAGATTTTATATTAAAGAGGGACACATCTAAAGTCCGCCTCTGAGCTGTGATTGGAGGAAATGTAACTGTGCCTGTGTGTGTGTGTGTGTGTGTGTGTGTGTGTGTGTGTGTGTGTGCGTGCGCCGCATTAGAATCTGTTCGGTGATGTCACTGAGGTCTCCCCTTCCCCAGTGACATCACTGATCATTTAAATGAGCATGCCGCCAGGGGGCGGAGCTTCTGCGGAGGAGCCACCAGGATATGCAAATCAGCCTCAACTCATGTAAATTCATATTTGTTTTTTAATGCCAGGTATTTGCTTGGAGACTCCAGCTAGCACTTGTGTGGGCCTGGGGGGAGGGGGGGGGGCAGATAGGGTGGGAGGGGGTCAGGATCTCCTCCCTGAAGGTTAATGATGCTTTGACTGCTGTGTGGAAGTCAGACTCTCACCTTTGGGATGGAAATGGAGAGAAATAGATGATTATTGGTCTAAGAGGCGCTGCAGCAGAACGGAGTGGCGAGATGGGGGAGGGACCGGGGGATGGGGGGGGTGTGTTAGGGGGGAGGGCAAAGGAGGTTAAGGAAAGTGTTTTAGCTTCTGCTACAACCGTTTGGATGAGGCTTCACGACTGATCTGCAGGATCTGTAAAAATAGTTCATCTATTTCTGCACATCGACACGAGAGTGTGTGTGTGTGTGTGTGTGTGTGTGTGTGTGTGTGTGTGTGTGTGTGTGTGTTTTTCCAAAGTCCAGCAGCGGTGAGGAAAGGGAAAAGCTGTTAAATAACGAAGCTTCTCTCCACATCTGATTTATTTTTTGGATAAATTCCACAGCTGTTGATCTGATCCCGGAGCCGATAAAGGATTTATTGATCCGCGATCAGAAGTCATTGATGATGCATTTAATAACCGATAGAAGCGTTTACGAAGGGATGGAAGAAGAAAGAGAATTTTTATGAACTATTTCAGAATAAAGGAATTTAATGTCATTGTCTGGGAATGTGTCGGTGAAGGATGAGAACATTTTTGTGATCACAGCTCAACAAATAGTTTTAACAGATTCTAAAAACCCTAAACTCACTTTAAATTCTTGCATTCTTATTTTTATATTTTTATATATTCAATGTCGTGAACTTTTCCATCTTTTTTAAACAGCTGTTCATAACGTACAACGTTAGCTCGATGCTAATCCCTGTTATGTGGACGTTGGCGTTTTTTTTAGCGTGAAGCAGGGCGTTAGCTTCCACTGGTTAATTCAACCTGTTCAGTCACATCACTGGGATTAACTTCCTCCTTCGTTCCTATAAGTAAACTCAATTATGTTTAACCTTAATTAACGCAGCTCCAGGCAGCGGCCTTTCGTCAAGGTGCAGCTCAGTCCACCGAACGGGCGGGAAACGCCCGCCTTTAGCTCTGAGCTAACGCTAACATCACCTACCAACGTTTGAAAACTGTTTTATTCTAAATATAATAATAAAGGTGAATCCAATTTGTATCAACGTTATTAGCAGCGTCCCCGTAACGTCACACCAACGTTTGTTTCTGGTTGGTTCTGCTAACGTACTCCGTGTTAGTTTCTGATTTCTGATTGGAGGTTTTTATTCCTCGGTCCTTCCGAGAACCTGGCGTTTATTTTCCTCACTCATTTTTATTCCGGCTCTCGTTTGCAGCGGTTATTCCACACATTAACATTTAAATGTGCTCCGTGTTTTTCCCGTTGCTGTGTTTACTGCTGCAGAAAGCTGCCAGATGTGACTTTTCTTCTGCCTGAAACGAATCCGATCTGAGGCGTAGATCTCAACTTAGCCTCGACGTTCGCGGGCGAGAACGACACACGACGAACCGCGTCTGAGGTTCTTTCAGGGAAACCGAAACCAAAACGCTTGAATTTAAACATTAAAACCACCGATTAAAGACTTCACTTCTGCATTTTTTACTCAACAATGACGTCAGTGTCTGCTTGTTAGAGCTGCATTTGTGTTCTAGCAGAGATGTTCTGTTTGCACATGCATGTTCTGACTCATGTATGCTGACGACGCTTCACTGTTAATAACTCACGCCGTCACAAGAAGTGCCGTCGTTTCTCAGTTTGGTTGTTTTTTGTGTGTTGGCAGCCATCAAGGAGAAACACGGCGACTGGACGGACTTCCTGGTGCGGGACCTGACCGGGTCCAGGACGGCGCCGGCCAACCTGCTGGAGGGGGTGAGCGCAAAAATCAAACTAGAACCAGAGACTGCAACATCCCGCGACACCCCTGAATTAAAAATTTTACCCTGACCTACTTACATAGATCAAAGATCAAAGCTAATGCTCTGATCTACTGTAGATCAAAAAACTAGCTTTGATCTTATCGGGTTCTTGAGTGTAAAAAAGCTGAAATTTGACCTTGACCTAGTTTTCTCAAGGTCATCATCTCAGATGGAGATGAACAAGCACCGACAAGTACAATAGATGTTGTCATTTTGGTGCCTTTGAGCTCCTACTTTTGGGGCTCTTGTCGCTGGGACTTGTGGGAAACGGCTGGTTGCAACATTCTGGGTATTCTTCGCCTTCACTTGAAAAAGGAAGTGGAAAGATGACAGGAAGTGAGGACGGAGAGAAATGAGAAGGAGCCCTGGCGCAAGTCGAAGTCGGGTTTTTTATTTTGGTTAAACCACCGACGGGTCGCCGATGCAGCTTTTATCCAGAAGACATGAGCCTGGCCTCAGATGGAGCCTCCTAACTCCTCCCACATGAATGGGAGGAGCCTATGCGCTAGCTAACGTCCACTTTGCTGGTTTTTAAACACCTTTGCGTCTCTTCCAGCCCCTCCGGGGTAAAAACACGGTGGACCTGGTCGTCGACGGTTCCGTCTTGGAGCTCCAGGACCCTTCGGACCCCTTCCTCTACTGGCCGGCCAGAGTCATCCGCAACGTGGGCGGGAGGCTCCGCCTCCGCTACGCCGGCCTCTCCGACGACCACCAGGCTCACGACACCTGGCTGTTCTACCTGGACGTCAGGCTCCGCCCAGTGGGCTGGGCTGTGGAGAACCAGCTGACGTTAGCACCGCCCACAGGTGAGTCACGCAGTCAAGTGATTTTTAAATCTTGTCGTGAAGAAACTCGACTTCCTGAACGAAAACGTTTCTCCTCAGCGCTCCGGACGCTGAACAGCGCCCCCGCCTGGCAGGAGGCCCTGGAAGACGCTCAAGACGACGGACGGAAGAATCCGCTGCCGCTGGAGGTGTTCAAGGTGAGTCGAGACCCCGCCCACCTACAAGTCTGACACGCGTGGGCGTGAAGGCGGAGCTTACTGACCCTAAAACCCCCACTTAACCCTTTCAGGACCAGGAGGACCTGCCCAAGCATTCCTTCAAGACGGGGATGAAGCTGGAGATGGTTTCTCCGTGGGAGGGGCTCCAGATCTGCCCCGTCTCCGTCAGCAAGGTGAGTCGCGCCAAAAATAAATCCGACCATATACGACAGAGGCTCCGCCCCCCCAGCATTCCTTTAACCACCAGCAGACTGAGGTTGAAGCTCGTGGTTTTCCTTTCAGGTCCACGATGACGTCTTCTTCCAGGTGACGCTGGACGACCTCTCCGGCGACGCCCACCCCCGCTCGGTGGTGTGCCACGCCCACTCCCACGGGATCCTGCCCGTCCAATGGTGCCTGAAGAACGGCGCGGCCCTGGAGCGGCCCCGCGGCTACGGGGGCCACGACTTCGACTGGGCCGACTACCTGAAGCAGAGCGGGGCCGAGGCGGCCCCTGACACCTGCTTCCCCGACGTAAGAGTGTGTGTGTGTGTGTGTGTGTCAGGATTAGAAGAGGATGATTTTTACGTCTCGATTGCTAATCCTGTTTGTGTGTAAATGTAAAGTCATAAAACTGTTTGTATTTAGTTTGTTTATGTGTGTGTGTGTGTGTGTGTGTGTGTGTGTGTGTCCAGACATGGCAGAACAGAGGCTTTGCTAAGGACATGTGGCTGGAGGCGGTGAACCCTCACCAGCCAGCGGAGGTGTGTGTGGCTCAGATCACACAGGTCAGAGGACGCCTGCTGTGGCTCCGACTGGAAGGTAAAGGTGTGTGTGTGTGTGTGTGTGTGTGTGTGTTTGTGTGTGAGTCTCACCTCCTTGTGTGTCTCCAGGTGTGGCCAAGCAGCTATCAGAGTTCATCGTGGACATCGACTCGGCCGACATCTTTCCTGTCGGCTGGTGTGAGGCCAACGGTTACCCTCTGACCTCCCCAGTCAAAGCTGTGTGTACGTACACACACACACACACACACACACACACACACACACACACGCGTTTAGTGACACCTTTATTCTGTCTTTCCAGCAGGCCAGAAGCAGAAGAAGATCGCAGTGGTCCAACCAGAGAAGCAGTACGTGTGTGTGTGTGTGTGTGTGTGTGTGTGTGTGTGTGATGATTGATCCGTTAAACCAACGATCACTTGTCTGGATCAATGGTATTAATAACCGTATTGATTAGTTTGATGTTATTGATGGCCTCCTCCTCCTACAGGTTGGCTCCGTCCCAGCCGGTAGAAGCGACTCCCATCAGCCACTGCCAGCCCGTCGCCATGGATCCAGGTAATCATGCGCGGTGATTGATGCCAATGAGCTAACGGACGCTAACGGCGTCAGAGCAGAAGTTCTTTTCTTCTCCTTCATGTTTTAGTCGATGCTAAAATAACCCGACAGATGGAGCGAAGCTAAAATAGATTTTTTTTTCCCCCCGCTGCGAACCAAAGCATGAATGTGTAAATAAAGCTTTATAAATAGATGCGCGGCGGCGCCGGTTTCCAGGAGACCCCTGCCCTCTTTTTTCCGAGTCCCCCCCCCCCCCCGTTTAAAAGCCGCCCACTCGCTCCTGCATATTCATCAACTCACCTGATTACCATTCAGCCCCCGCAGTCGGCTTCCAGGTGCCTGCAGGAGGGGAGCAGGAGGGAGGGGAGGTCACATGACCCTGGGCGGCGTCTAGACCCGGATTGGCTCTTTGTTCACCTGGAGAGAAGATTAAACAAATAAAACATGAGGAATTAGAACTAAACATCCCAGTGGGTTTGGATGGGATCGTTCAAATATCAACATTAACAGACTCTGATTGGCTGCTGTCTTTGTTTAGCTTAGCATAGCATTTTTTTCCTGTCAAATAATTAGAACAACACTCGCGAGAGGAACATGGCAAACACATGTTTGTGCCTCCGGCTCCCTGAAAATTTTGCTTTTTGTTTTGTGATTATATCTCATCAGGTTTCTGAGATGTGTACCTAAAAAAGGTATAAAAGTGAAAATTTAACCTTGACCTTGTTTTTCAAGGTCGAGGTTGTGATCTAATGTTCATCCCCTTACCTCCCTGAATATAACGCCTTTCGTTTCGTCTTTCTATCTTATCCGGTTCCTGAGATATATGCAAGAAATTGCAGAACAGTTGAAATTGACCTTGACCTAGTTTTCTCAAGGTCAAGGTCATCATCTCATTTTCATCTCCTTTGCCGCCCGAGTAATTTGCTTTTTATTTCATCTTTCTATCTGCAACGGTTGCCAAGATATTTGGCGGACGAACGGACGAATGCTCACAATAACAATACAATAAGTCACGATGCTTTTATTGTGAAATCCATCCGAAAAGGTGCTAACTTCCTGTTCCCCTGCTATCCCAGGCTCCGTTAACGGCCGCTACTGCTGCTCCAAGATCTTCGTCAACCACCGCTGCTTCTCGGGGCCGTACCTCAACAAGGGGCGCATCGCCGAGCTGCCGCAGGCCGTCGGGCCCGGGAAGTGTACGCTGGTCCTCAAAGAGGTGTGTGTGTGTGTGTGTGTGTGTGTCTGTGTCTGATTGTAGAGTTTCTTTCTTCATTTGACCTCCTCTCGCCTCCAGCTGCTCAGCATGCTGATTAACGCCGCCTACAAGCCCGGGCGAGTCCTGAAGGAGCTGCAGGAGCTGCAGGATCAGAGCTGGGACTGTCAGGAGGAGACCCTCAAAGCCAAGTGAGGAGGAGGAGGAGGAGGAGGAGGAGGAAGGGGAGGCAGTTGTGGGTCAACCGGCGGGTTTTTCTTCAGATTGATAAAGGAAAATGTCAGATGAGTCCAGTGTGTTCCTCCGGTTCTCCATCTAATCTGGGATTATTGCATAATTCTTCTTCTTCCTTGTCTATAAGTGAAGTTTAAAACCCTAAAAATCACGTTTCGGAACCAAAGATCAGGTTAAATTGATTCCGTCGCTCCGCGTCCTGGTGATTGATTGTCTACACCTCCTGTCTCCTGCTGATGATGTCACTTCCTGTCGCGCCGCAGGTACAAAGGGAAAACCTACCGCTCCACCATCCGGATCATCCGCCTGGCGGAGCAGATCCCGGACTTCTGCCGTAAGGTGTGCGTGAAGCTGCAGTGCTGCCCCAACCTCTTCAGCCCCGCCCTGGTGGCGGACAAGTGCCCCGAAAACTGCTCCCTCCAGACCAAAACCAAATACAGTGAGTCCCTGAACGCACCGCCGCGAAGGCTAGGGTTAGTTTGATGTCTTTGACGGCGTTTTCGCTTCCCGCAGCTTGTTACTACGTGAAGAAGAGGAAGCTGTCCAAGCCGGCGGGAGGCGAGGAGACGACGGCGGGTGACGTGGTCAAACCGACGCGCAAGAGGAAGAAGAGGAAAGCCATTTTTGTGCAGAAGAAGAGACGCTCGTCCGCCGTGGACTACACCCCCGCCGGTTCGCCGCAGGTGGGATCACCCCTCCCCTCCTCCACGCGTTGTAATGTGATTGGACGTTCAGGTTCACCTTTGACCTTGCTCCTCCAGGATAGCGAAGAGGAGGAGGAGGAGCTTCTGCCGTCGGGCAGCGAAGGCACCAGCTCGGAGCCGCGGGACGACCACACCGACGCCTCCTCGGTGGAGGCGACCAGCAGCCGGCCGCGCCGCGCCTCCGCCCGGCGCCGCACCTTCAGCGTGGGCGTGGCCACGGGAGCCCAGGAGGCCCCCGAGGGCCGCAGGAGGTCGACGCGCTCGCTGTCGGCCCACAGCCAGAACAACAAGTACCAGACGGCCAAAGGACAAGACACGCAGGTGAAGACGGAGAGCGATCGGAGATCAATGAAGCCGATCAGAACCCGAAAAATTGATGTCATGAGTGTTTATTTGTTTGTTTGTTTGTTGTGCAGGGGGAGGAGGAGGGGCAGCTGGTGTTGGACAGGAACCCTCTGGAGTGGACCGTCGAAGAAGTCGTTCAGTTCATCAGCTCCACCGACTGCGCTCCCCTGGCCAGCATCTTCCAGGAGCAGGTGCACAAAAACGCTCCGTTTTTCACGCGTCCTTTAAACGCACCGTCACATTTATACAACACTAGGACCTCGAGATACAAGTTCAACCCGTTCCAGTCTCGTAAAAAAGCCTCAAAACCCCTAAATTATGAAAAAAAACTTTTTATCAACCAATAGACACACAGAATTTACCTGTGTGTAATAAATTATATATAAGTTACATAAACAAGGGTAAAGAATGAAAAGAAACGTAAAAGTCATGGGAAAACACGAGTACACCACCAACGAGAACAAGATCCGGTCTCACTGATGTATCCATCCGCCAACACGTGGTTTTGTTTCTCGGATTTTCGCTCGTATCTCGAATAAAAACACGTACAGAGCGACGAGTCGTATCTCAAATCACTCGTGTGTGGAGCATCTCATTTCTCGAGGTTCTAATTCCCTATTTTTGACCCTTCTCTCCCCCTGTCCAGGACATCGACGGCCAGGCCCTGCTGCTGCTGACGCTGCCCACCGTCCAGGAGTGCATGGACCTGAAGCTGGGCCCCGCCATCAAACTGTGCCACCAGATCGAACGCGTCAAAGTTGCCTTTTACAAACAGTACGCCAACTGACCCGCGAGCGGCGACTGATCGTCGTGGGAACCAGCGTGAAACGTAAAAGAAGAAGGGATCTATTTTTTTCGAAGGTGTTGCTTCGGAAAAAGAGAGGAGAATCATTTCGGAGTAAAAATGCGACGCAGTACGGACAGAAACTTCGCCGCCGTCGGGAACGTGGGAGACGCTCCATGTGTTTAATGATCTGTGAAGACTTTTCTTTATTTCCTGCTTTTCATTTCTGTTTATTCAATAGAGGAGCGTCTTAGAATTTAAGTTCTATTAATTAACAGCCCTGACTTTTGTTTGTGTCACATGATTGGTTCTAAGCTAAAAATATTTAACGCAACAAAAAAAATAATATATTTGGATTATTTATTACGACCGTAATTTATAGGAGTAATCCACCTGTTTGAATGGAGAGAAAATAATTAGTTTTCATTATTAATTATCCAAACCAACCCCTGAAAGATGTTTAAGTTATTTCTAGTTTGTATTTATTTGAATTTCCTCTTCGGTTTGTGTTCATTGAGGGAATCAGAGCATCCTGAGCATCCGCTTTCATCGTTCTACGATCACATGGAATAATCATGGAAGCTATTTTGTGTCCATCTATGCAAATATGTCGCAGGTATTTTTGTAAGAAGGTGAGAAAATAAATTTCTATTGATTTTTATCTGTGTTTTTCTATAAATATTTTAATTTGTCAAAAAAACATTAACCAGGTTTGTCTTTGTCGGGAATGTTTGGACGTTTTTCCGGACTTTTTACCATTTTTTTGACCATTTTTGTCACTTAGAAAGCTTTCCTTTCACCGATGTTCCTTAAACTTATTAGATTATCATATAAAATGGTAAAAAAAATATTTTTTTTAATATAATGGAATAAAATTACAAACTCTGCCTTCATAAATAACGAGAACCTTCATCAGGAGCTGCTGTGGCTATGAGGTACTTTATTTCATCTTTAAAATAAGATAATTGTGTAGAAAAAGAATCTATTTTTAATGATTCCTTAGAATAAACTAGATTTGGAATGTGTGCCATGTTTCTGAAGGGATCAGCCCCCGTGCAGCCTTGCAGGAACCCTCCCAGCGGTGAAGACGTGTTTGTGGAGGATGAAGGGTTAACAGATTCTCTGGTGATTTATAGGAAGTCAGGCCGACTGCGGCTCGCAGAAAAACAAAGATAAAGAGGAACCGCATTCCTCCCTGCTGCTCAGCGGAAGCAAATACCAACCAAATTATTTAACTGAGCAGGAATCCGTGTGAAAAGTGTTTCCACCAAAGTTTGTACCGGAATGATGACGAAACGGATGGAACATGAGGCTTAAAGTGATATGATTCATAAACAGGTGAATGGTTCAAGAAAAGTTGTAAATATATGTAATAATAATAAAATAGTGGCTAAAAAAATTTGCTGAAAGAGAGCTTAAATGGTTGAAAAGTGTTAAAATCACAGATAAATAACTGATAAATCGATAAAAATGGTCTAAGTTGTTTAATAAAAAAGTAATTGTTTTGATAGATTGAGGGAAAAAAAATCATTTACATCCAAAATCTGAAAAATGTAACCAAAAAAAATCAGCAATTCTTTGCTTAAAATAGTCAAATTTAGGACCTAAATTCTTAATTTTGTACTATTTGTACAAGCTTTATTTAAACGTGGTAGGAGGACGAGGTTTGAATCAGCACGCCCTGTTGAATCAACAGAATAATAAAACACAGTTGGGCACAAACAGACGTGGATGATAAGAGAAAAGTGGAGATATGAACCCAGAGGCTTCGCTCCAGATTACCCCGCGGACCGGAGCCAACAGCAAAACCAGTCCATCCAGCACCAGTTTGATCTTGATCAAAGTTTGTTTACTTGCTTTTGTTCCGAGGAATTTCTGCCAGCAGCTCCGCTGGTATGAAAATGGAGCAAAACGGACTTGAGTCTGGATGATTTTTAACATTTATATAACTCTAAATTAAATCAGGCGTCACCAGAACGGTTCCAGGATGGGTTTGAAGTGGAAAAAACGATTATTTTTATGGGCTCTTCTATCAAATTTAGTTTATGCCCAAAGGAAGCTTCATAAAAATAATTTTTATTTAAAAAAATTTTCAATGTGACCTTAAAGCTTAAAGAGTTGGTTAACTCTTCGTCCTCCAGTAGCGCTGGAGACGACCGGCTAAAAGTCACAGAATCTCACAGGAAACTCTTCTGGAAAGGATTTAGCGTTCCAAAACATCCAAAATCAAACTTTTTGCAGTTTTCCAATCGAACTCGATCCTCAATGCCAACATTTACTCCTTTTATTTTTACTTAAACACTAGCTTTCTGTTCCTCTATAAGGACATACTGTACATCCATGTCTAATTTCATCATTCTGATGTGTTTCTTCCTCCTCCTCCTCCTTCATCCAATCAGAAAGCTCGACTTCTTAAAATGACTTAATTAAATTCAGTCGCTCTTCAAAACACAAATAAAACTTTTTCCGTGAGGCCTCGTGACTTTTTAAAATATTTTTAACAAACCATAGAAACATTTTCTAGATTCTGTGGGTGTAAAAATATTAAATTTACCAATATTTATACAGTAATCCCTCATTACTCACAGTTAATGCGTTCCAGGAACCACCCGCAAGCACGAAATTCCGCGATATCACAACAAAGTATCTTATTATTTACGGTAATTTAAACGTTTGTGACCCCTCCCCAAACTGATATTAAACCACCGTCTGTCTGGATTACCTTTAAAACACTCTGACACTGTTTAAAGCACTTCTGTGCCGCAGGTAAGTCACGGAACGCAGCGCACTTCCGGATGCCGTCAGCCAATAGAATGCGAGTACGGTATCACGTGACTGCCTACCGAAAATCTGTGATGAGGTGAAGTCGATGTTAACGTTACTTAGCCAGGCGCTAGTCTTCAGAAACAAGCTAACAGGATGAGACGATAGCAGAAAACAGACGGACGGATGGATGGAAACTATAAGTCCCCCCCTCCCACGTACTGAACCCACGTCTGAATGGAACGAAAACAGACCAGGACCTGGAGGGGGGCACAAATTCTTTACCTGGAGTCAAATCTGCATTAAAAGTACCCCCTTCATCCAGGATGAGGTCTGGTGGTTGGAAAGGATGTCGGCGTTCTATTAAAAATCAAACCACACACTGACAAACTTCTTCCATGAAACTTTAAGACCTGACAGCTCAATAAATCTGTTCTGGTGTGAATCTGTTACTTTATGATACCAGAAGATAAAAACACACAAAATATTTAAACTATTGCAGAATTCCAGAATTTTGTGTGCGTGTGTGTGTGTGTGTGTGTGTGCTGATTAGAGGAAGACAAAGCATTAAACATAAAGACTAAACATGGAGTCGTCATAAGGCGCAGCGAATCCGGCGTCGGACTTTCAACCTCCCAAGTGTGACTCTTCAGATAAATTGACCTTTGACCCGCCGGCTGGTGGTGACATCATCAGTTCAAACCTGATAAACTGAACGCTTCCATGCAGAACGTGAGCATTAATCAATGCTTGTGATGTCTCTGATATCCCAGCTGATGAATCAATTACTGGAGTTGTTTGTTAAAAAGTCTCGTGATGCGTTCAGGTCTGTAGGTCAGATCTAAATCATCTAAGAGACCTGGAAAAACCACAAAACACAGAGAACAAAATAAAATCCATTATTGTTTCATTGAGACGAAACACAACCGCAGCCCGAGGCGTTGCCATGGAGATGCATGTCAGACATACACATGCTCTATATGACATTAGCATGAGACGCGCTATGGAAACCAACTTTACCCTATTTTTGAGGTCGGGTCCGCTTCCAAGCTGTTGCCGTGGAAACGAAAAAATACCAAATGTATTTGTTTCTAATTGGAAAAAGGATATATTTCCCAATACTTTTTTTTTTTTTTTTTTTTTGCCAAACTGTTGCCATGGAAATGCAAAAAAGTTCAATTCAAACCCTCCAGCATGTGGTTGGTGTGTAAACAGTGAAATTATTTAAATGTTCAACTGTGAAAAAATTCCCAAAGGTGGAAAAGCAGGAGCTGATATTTAAATAAGACATTTTTTTATATTATGTATATGTAAAAACAAAAACAAAAAATAAAAAAAAATATATACATTACAATTTTAATTTAAAATATATATATAAATTTTATATATGTATATAAAAGTTAAACATTTTACTACTTAGAGGTAACTGAAAAAAAAACATTTTGTAGTTTTTTGTCCCGAACACAAACAAAGAAGCAAAGAATTCTGGGAAATATAATCGGTTCAGATGATGTCAGCGCATTTCTCTTCTCTTTCAGGTCATCTCTCTGTTATCTAGTTTATAGTAAGACATACAACACCCCATAATAGAAAAAACCCTCATAGACCTTTGATCCGACGAGCGAAACACGAAAACAAACATCAGATCATCCAAATATTATCTAATCAATAAATGTGCGATTATTAGTCGTCGTTATATAACATCATTAACACAATAAGGAAGTTAAAAACGGCATCAGCGACGTTTTTAAATGATGAAAACTGCTGGAACAAATTCATCTTTTTTCACAATTAAACCATACTAAGCTTTCAAAAGTAGTGTGTGAAAGGGCCCAGCTGGACTGTGTGTGTGTGTGTGTGTGTGTGTGTGTGTGTGTGTGTGTGTGTGTGTGTGTGTGTGTGTGTGTGTGTGTGTAGGTATGAGTGGTTATGAGGGAAGAAAAGGTGTATGGTTAACCGTAGAATGAGCTCTCTGTCTCTTTCACTTGCAGTGCGCTGCAGGCTTCAAATCTAGGTCATGGTAACACACACACACACACACACACACACACACACAGACACACACACATACACACTCAAGCAGTGTTTAAAGGCTCTGGAGAACAATCAGAAGTGATGAAGACGAGGTTTGATCTGTCAGCTGAACTCCTTCAGGCCTTAAAGCAGGAATCCTTCCTGGTCTCAAACGCTGCTCGTTCTAATCGCCGTTCCGCCGCTCGCAGCCTCACAAGTCGCTTTTGGACTTTTCGCAGGAGCTGAGATGTGTTTTTTCTTTCTTATTCTGCTTTGTTTCCAGACACCAAACGTGTGAACTTGTTGCAGTGGCTTGTGGGTTGGATGTGTGAGCGAACAAAAGAGACAGCAGAGCCAGTTTTTCTGCCTTTGTCAGTCACAACCGTTACGCCGATGACACCGTGTTTTACTTATCATTTTAAATTACTGCTACTGGGAGCATTTATGTCACAGAAAACAGAAAACTAGCGCAAATCCGGGAATACATTACTAAAATTAATGCATAAAATTTACAGAATGAACAAGAGATAAGACTCTGCTGCGCAACGATTTATAAATATATGTATATTTATATGTATTATTTATTCCATTTGATATGCCTTCATTTAAATGATGTGAATGAAGGCAACACAAACAAACACGATGCAGAATGGACTCAGAATCGATCCACCCGAACTTACTAAATATATTTTAAAAAAAACAACCAAATAGGGATAAATAATTTTGTTTTTCAAGAAATATTGTTATAAATTGAATGCAAAATAACTTCTAGTTACACTGCATCATTATATGTATCCTTATTCATCTCAAACAGACGTTAAAGGTATTTATAATTTGCTCATTTGGTGGATTTATATGTAGCTTGTGATAAAACTCATTAAAAACAAGCATATTTAAAAGAGCTCATGGGTGGGAAGGTGCGATTTAAATGTGCTAAAAGATAAAAAAAACATTAACAACCGAGGTGGAAAATGTGTCCCATTAAAAAAATACATATAAAAAAAAGGGAAACAGAAAAAATCTGATTAAACGCTTTTACTTCCTGCTGATCATTTGATACCTGCTTTCATAATTTACCGTTAAAGGTTTTTGAAACTCTTCCTGGAAGCCCAGAAAATAAAAAGATGATTTTTTTTTTTTTTTGTCCTTTGGCATAACAACATAAATAGAGCAGCAAACAGCCAAGCGGGTGGTTGGAACAATAGGATAAAGACAGCCAGAGCTCCCTGCTGCATTCAGCGCCGTATAAAAGCCTCTTTATGCTGGAATCCACATGTTCTTCCCTCCTGCGTCACACAGAACTGGGTTTTCTCCTGACTTCCCAACCACCTTCTCACAGTGTTAACAGTTTCTTCTGAAGCCAAACTGAACTATTAAATTCCGTCGACCGCTGGACAACAATCGCGCCTCCTGATTGAAGACAGTTGCTAACGGGGGGAGGGTGTAATCGGACGTCATAAAGCTGGTTATTAACTTCGACGGGGCAGGTGCTTCTGGTTTGGCTTCTATTGTTTGGATACATTTTCTTCCCAGACTCCTCGGCGAGCGGCCGTCCTGCAGGAAGTCATGTATGACACAAGAACTAGATCATAGAACTCGTCTTCTCAGATGGTGCAAAAACTTTTCCTGAAAAAATTTGGTGACAGAGCTCTTCATCTCTGGGAAGAGAAGAAGAGAAGGAACAGAAGAAGGAGGAGAGGATCACCAGGAGCTGCTCTGTCCACATGGAAAAATAAAGCGGCTACGCAATCGCCTGGTCGTCAAGCCGACCTCAAGCACGAACATAAGGACTTAGATAAATGTAAGTCTGTGATGAGGACAAAAGTAAGGGGACGGAATTCCCTTAAGAGTCAGTTTATCATGAGATAAAAATTGACTTCACTTCTTGATGAAGATGAAGATGAGAGGAAGGAGAGAGAGAAGCGGAAGTCATCCTGTTACAGTGAGAAGAACAGTGTGTGTGTGTGTGTGTGTGTGTGTGTAACATGAGACCACGACGTGTGTGTGTGTCTTCGGAAGGTCAATGAAACACACTTCTCCTCTTCCTCACTGCGTCAGGGAAATTCAACCCCAGACCAGGACCCACAGACGTCCCCGACAGACACGTCGACGCCCACCGAAGCTCGAGTTCACGCCCCCCCGAGAATCATGTGACCAAAAATAACAAATTGTCTCAAAAATGACCTGAAATTAAGTTTAAAATCAATTTCTAGTGAAGATTAGCTCACTAATGATGCTGGATGAAGATGAAACTGAAGCATCTCATTAAAAAACCGCGAGGGCTGTGGCCAGCTCCGCGGACAACCAATCAGACGGCGGAAAGAGGAATCCGGTATCAGATGATTTCTTTTTAAACGGCAGCAGAAGATCATCCCTCCCTAAACGCTAAACGCTTGCCGCAGCAGCGAAACACAATCTGCATGTTTGTTAGCACACTTTTAGAATGTGTTGCCTAGCAACAGTCTCCTCCAGCATCACCAGCATCCCGTATCCCAAAAAGTTTGGATTTCTCCTCCAGGTCCAGGGTTGTATTAAGAAGCTTTATGAATCAAATGGAAATAAATTCTTGAGATTAAATTAATGTGTGAAACAAAATCCACTTTCACTGATCAAAATTCAATTATTGATTGTTTCTGGTGTCTTATTGATTAAAAAAAAGTACAAAGATCAAGAACAAATGCCATTTTAAATCATTTAATGGAAAATGGAAAATTTAAATGACATATAAATATAAAATTATAGAAAAAGAGTTTGAATCCACAGGCAGGAAATATTTCATCGCAACTTTTATATTATTTTATATACATTTATCTACTTTTTGATGAGAATAGAAATTTTGAATGT
The DNA here is from genome assembly GCF_040054535.1 of Antennarius striatus. Lineage (NCBI taxonomy): Eukaryota > Metazoa > Chordata > Actinopteri > Lophiiformes > Antennariidae > Antennarius > Antennarius striatus. Next base: position 2,030,596 of record NC_090797.1, on the reverse strand, counting down.
TAGGTCGTTAAAATGATCGTATTCTGACGATTTTCAAAACGACAACCACAACTCACATAACAATAGAATATAAAACAGCCTGTTCACGAGGAATTCTTCCTGATAAATCTTCTTCTGCTGCTTTTATTTGGTTAAAACGGAGTTGAAGCAGAAATATTGCGAAACGCAAGTACTTTAACTTGAACTTAAGTAAAAAATTTCTCAAAAGTCATAATTTTATTATCTCCATGCATCCAACTGTAGCTTAAGACGACTATCATGCTATGACTGTGTGTGTGTGTGTGTGTGTGTGTGTGTGTGTGTGTGTGTGTGTGTGTGTGTGTGTGTTTTAAACTAACACAAACTGACGCGGGTTTCCCTTCACCTGCGTTTCAGCGTCGCTGCTCTTCTGCTCTCACTTCCTGTCTTTATATCAGCCACAGTTGAGTTTTGCATCAGCTCTGTGCACCACAGGAACATGCAAAGGTGTGTGTGTGTGTGTGTGTGTGTGTGTGTGTGTGCGTGCACGCGCCGCTCAGCTTATACTAATCCATGTGATGGTATGTAAGACGAGCGTGCGGGGACGACGGCGGGGGTCGAGTGAATAAAAAAGATGGCTGGAGTAGAGGAAGTGGAGGAGGGGAGGAGGGGGGGGACTGATACAGCAGCTGGTTGGCTGCTGGCTGGTTTCCATGGCAACGGGTGTAAAAAAAAAAAAAAAAAAGGAGTGGAGGCTCGGGTCCCTCAGTCCCGTCCTGATGCTCTGTACAAAAAACGTTTTACAATCGTCCGTCTGTTTCACGTGAGTTTTACTCGCAGTCAACGCATAGGCCGTCGTCACCACGCTGGTGATCACGTCCGAATTTGTTTTCTTTGCAGAGACGAAAGCGATGAGCTCAGATTTGGCTGTTTTTGTAACACAGGAGGGGGGGAAAACACCACCGAAGGACTTCTGTGGTAACGCTCACGAAAACATCCTGCAGTCACCCTGAGACCCGCAGCAGGAATTATATTATCTCCTCTGCAGAGACACAACACTCCCAGCAGCTGACCTTCTGATTAAAAAAGAGAAAACACAACAAAAATGAATCAAAAGCGTCGTAGGAAACTCATCTGGACGTCTAGACGAACACCAAGTGAAGCTACAGCAAAGAGAAAATGATCTATCTCCACCTTGAACGACTTTTGTGTTAAAAAAGTTGAAATTTCAAGGCATTTGAAGGGTTTTTTTCCCCCCTTAACATCAGATAAGTCAAGTGGGATTTTAATTGATCAGCAGATGGAAGGAAGAAATTTTGAAAGCGTTATAAAGAACCAAGGTCGGAGGTCAGATCTCCTCTGGCAGAAAAAATCGGACGAGAAAAAGCCAGTGCTGATCTGGAACAAATACCTGCTCGTCTGTTGATGGAGAAAACATCACTGCTAGCAGATAAAACCACCAGGCTCGCTCCTGGAAATAAAAAAAACGCATATAGATTTATTCAAAATTATGCAAATCTCTCAGCTCGGAGTCGACGTTTTGCAATTCAGCAGTTTGAAAACGTCTCAAACACAACAGGCTGCGAGCCAGGAATAATATCTGGCTGTTTAAGGAACTATGGTTGGGTAATATGGCTGTGATGAAACACTGCTGTAAGCCCACAAAAGAGGGGGGGGGGGGCATAGAGGATAATGGAGGACAATAGAGGGCAGTAGAGGGCAATAAAGGACGGGGCTGTTTGCTTTGGGGGCCTCTGGAGGCCGGCAAACTGTACCATCCTCATTTTACCTGCTGCAAAAAAAGTGGTGCAACTGAAGCTTTGTTGTGAATGTTGGGGGGGTGACCTGGAGGTCGGACGTCAGTTCAGCCGAGGAGAGTCGGAGGTGAAGTTCTTAAAAAGTACTGCAGTGCAGACGGGGACGTTTTAATCAACAGAACCGACAGAAAAACGACGACAGATCGGAGGAAAAGGACGATAAAAGACGTTTACGGTGCGTTCAAGGACCTGACGGGACAGCAAGGGGTCGTTAAAATAAAGTCCAACACAGTGTGGGGATGAAGAACGAGACCGAGGATCATTAAAGGTACAGTAAACACACACACAGTGACGGCGGAGTGTGAGCTGGAGTTTGTAATTATGACTCACACACTCCTGTGTGGTCTCTGTGTGTGTGTGTGTTTTCATAAACACTCCACAGGTACAGGAGCAGGGGTGTGACCTCATTATCACAATGGACTTCTTGTCCTCTTTTTTCCTCCAGAGTCGGTCTCAGAGGTCAAAGGTCAAACTGAGGAGCTTTAAAGATGTTTTCTTTTTTAATCTCGGTTTTACTTCGAGACGTTTAAGTTCTGACTCTTCTCCTGTTATTAATACATCACTCCCCCCCCCCCCCCACACACACACACACAAATACACACCACATCATCCACCGGAGAGGAATTAACCTGCCTGCATGCTGCAAAGCCCACAGGCCATTACGTGAACACTGGCGCCTCCTGGTGGACAACCCACGCCACGACACCAATTCTGTGGGTTCCTTTCATTCACACATCTAACAAAAGAATAAAATAATTTATTCAAGTTGAGCCGATTAAAATTTTTTACAACTTTATTTCACATAAAATATTTAAAAAATAACATTTTCTCAACTTTAAAAAAAAAATATTTCAAAACGTCATAGAAAGTAGAAATAATGACAGAAAAATCGGAGGGATGAAGAGTGACTGACATGCAAGAAACATCTTGCTAAAACAACTTATTATCATATAAAAACAGCTGTTTTTTAAATGTTTCTCTCGAGCTGTTGCCTTCATTTCCTGAACCGAGGACTTCATCAGAAACACTGAAGCTGTTTTCTTCACTGAAGCTCAGGGAACGTGACCTTCCGGCTCCCACTGCGATGTTTCACTTAATACGTGGGCAGATAGAGCTGTGTTGCGTTCAGTGTATCCTCGGATGTTTGGCATGTATATAAATCATTCAAATTGATCTCTGTTGCACAACAAAATACAAGTTATGTTTATTTTTTTTTACTACAACTCAAGAACTTGCAGCAGAAGCGTGCATTTGTGGGTACAAAATGTGCATCGGATATTTGAGTGTCTAAAAGACGATTAAATTTACAATGATATTCTCTCCACTTTCCTAAACGCGTCATATTTAGTTTAGATGCTTTAAAAACATCTAAAAAAGGAGGTATGCATGCATATATTTATTAATCCGACATCGTAGATGCGTTCATATGTGCAGGTTCTCAAATATTCAGACGGTCCTCAAACGCATCACCACTTCACGTTAAAAACGCTGCGCTGCCTCCGGTCCGCTGAGGATCGGATGTGGATCCGTTTCTGCCCGCAACACTAAACTTCAGAGCTCCTTCAAAGGTCAGTAATACTTTTTACACAGTTTTTAATGAGGATTTAAACACAACACACGCCTGTTTTCCACCTTTAATTCGGTCCTTCACGTGAAAAAGGCGGTGAAACTGGATTATGAGCTCCGGTTCGGTTCAATTCGGTAATTAGAATTAGATTTCAACACAGGTAGAAAAACGATAAACTGATAAAGATATAAGCCGCGCTCGTTTTTTAATTTGTTGATGAATTGTTAATGATATGTGAGCTGAGATTATAATCCACAGCATCTTTGAATACGTGTGGCTCTTATTATATGAATTAAACAGTAATAGATTACACACAAAGTATCTAAATTAAATGTAAATATCATGTATGCATGTAGCAAAAAGATTCATGAATAATTTTATGGTATTTTATAATGTTTTATACATAATTATGATCCTTTGCTGATAAACAGTAATTAATGTGCATTGAGTTCAATGGAGTAAAAAAAATCACTAAGAAATGAACCTTTTTACGTATTTTTACAAAACCTACATCTACAGGAATGCTTAAATCTAAAAACTCTAGCATTCCTTGAATGCACCGTCTGCAATGAGGGATTATAATCTGATTAAACGGTTGGTCTTGTTGGTCTTAGACCCTTAAAATGGCTCCAATCTGATGTAAAGTGTAAACTAGTGATGGATGGAAAGTCTTAGTCTGGAGCACACGACCACTTCAGGGACACGCTGAGCATCTGAGCACACACACACACACACACACACACACACACACACACACACACACACACACACACACACAACGCTTCCTGTCAACAACAACAACAAAAGCTACTTCAAAAACATGCCCAGTTTTAACGCTCAGTGTGTGTGTGTGTGTGTGTGTGTGTGTGTGTGTGTGTGTGTGTGTGTGTGGAGGGGGGTGTTGCCCTTTTGAAAGGTGTGTTAAAGGTCTTCACCTGGTATTTGTGCAGACACAGGTGGTCACAGTAAAGTGACCCCCCCCACTGATGTCTGCACACATAAAAGTGTGTGTGTCTACAGACGACACTGTGTGTGTGTGTGTGTGTGTGTGTGTGTGTGTGTGTGTGTGTGTGTGTGTGTGTGTGTGTGTGTGTGTGTGTGTGTGTGTTTGGTTGGGAATGGTCAACAGCGGTTTAACGACATACAGATCAGCTGTTTGCTTCAACAACGGGGGGCTATGTGACAGAAAGCCTCTTACAAGGGGGGTAAGGTTACTTCATGAGAGGCTAATCCCGCTAACACGTCATGCTTACATCACTTCATATATATATTATATATATATTACAGACATATATATATATTCACAGTCAGATCATGTTAGCTTCCTGCTCACATCAGAATAAATTTGTTTCCTTGACTCGACTTTGGATTGAGTATTTACTCTATTTGTTGGATAATCTGCCTCAAGACAAATATTTACACTCAATCAGATTAAGAATCATTTGTAATTTTAATTAAGACTCCAAGCATCTCATTTTTAGTTCCAGCTCTTAATAAAATAAACAGATGGAAGGTTTCGTGGTTCCTGATTGGCCCACCTGTGAAAACCTGTCAAAATAAGAGCGCAGAGACAGGAAGTGTGGTTACGGCGGAAGTGTGACGCCCACTGTGTGAGAGCAGCATTATGCAGCAGATCAAACTGCACAGTGGAGAGGGGGGGGGGTCACATAGCTTTATGCAACATGTGCTGATTTATATGCATGATGTCATCACGATGATGTCACCTGACCGCGATATTACTCTGAGTTTGCGATTTTTACTATCAGTTCCTGAAGTAGCTGCGTAAGCGTTAGAACACCTGGTTGTGGGCGTGGTGCTGACCCGGGGTCAGCCGGGTCGGCGGTTAAAGGTCACCCCCGCCGGGTTCTGACGGCGACGACCGAGACGCGAGCACAACGAGTACCGGCTGAGCGCAGCCACCCGGGATCCACGTTTAGGGTTTCAACTCTATTAATAGACTCCCCAGCTTCCCCTCCTCCACCACCGGGACCGACACACACACACACACACACACACACACACACACACACACACACACACACACACACACACACACACAGGCCTCAAATATCACATCGACCGTAGGGAGTCGAGTCAAAGATCGAGCTGTCATTCGCGCCTTCGGTTCCCGTTTCGACGTTCCGGTCGGTCCTTGAAGCAGAGTTGGAGAGACTTTTGACCGGCGCTCTGCGACAGCTGGCGTTTGGACGCCCCCGAGGTAGGGGTCGCTTTAGTTCCTCCGCCGACAGGAGAAGGACTTCCTTTCCTCACTTGTCTTTTCCCGATGAATCCGTGCGAGGAAGTTTTCGATCCAGTCTGACCTCCAGTTGGAGTTATGAGTCTGCAGCTCTTGTGGTCAGTTTGTCCTGCGTGATGAAACGTGTCTCTGTCTATTTCCTGTCTCAGCGTCGAGGGTGGAAAACAGCGAGCCTCCTGCCTCCTCCTCTTCCTACCCTACCAACCGCTGTCGGAGCGGGACAGACTTCGGGAGCGTCGCCTGGTAACCTCATCCGTCGACTCGGCTTCGCCATCGAGGGCAAGATTTCCCTGGAAGTCGTTGGGTAATCGCAGAGGACGAAGACGAAAAATCTGCAGCCATGTCGCCGTTTCTCCGGATCGGGTTCTCCAACTTTGAGATGGATCCTGGTCTGGCGTACCACGAGGAGGTCCTGAATCCGTACTGCGCCGTCTACATGAAGGAGGCCATCGACACAGGTCAGCAACTAGAGCTAACGACGATGCAACCAATCGGAAACCGGGGAATGTTTGGGATTTTTAACTCAAATATGGGTTAAAAATGCTTGTTAGCACCAACTATGTTTCCAAGACGCTTCAGCATACTTTTGATGAAGTCATTCCCATTTGCTTCTGTGAGCGCCATATGTTCACTGGCCCGTTCTCAGAAATAAATTAATCCCTCTGCAGGAAGTGATGCGTTTATGATTCACCACAGCAGATCAGCGGAATTTGGAGTAAATATAGAAAAGCAGACGTGACACATTTAGAGTTCAAGTTATGAAAGGAAACTCGCATTATATCTTTCATTCATACGATTTTAATAAATGCAGCTCATGAGGTGATCACGGTTGCATGAACGCTGTAACACGCTTAGGATGTGAAGGAAGAGATCTATATATTCAGTCCTCCGTTTCTTAACATCCTCCTTGTGGCTGTCGGTCGTCACGGTGATAAGAGACTCATGTCCTGCTTTGGCATCTGGCTATCTTTACACACTGAATGCAGAATGCAGCTCAAAACAGTGTCAGAGAGAGGAAAGAGGAGCTTCTGACACTCCTTTTCCTCCGAAAAACCACAAGACTGGTTCTGAGAAGCTCTTTGGGTGCGTTTGTTTAACATTTTCCTGACTCACTGATGCCATTTAGTTACATTTCAGCAGCTACACTCAATAATGTCGCCCAGACGTCACTGAAACCCTCATTATATTACAACCAGACTTCACTAATGCTCGATTTTCTCTCAGGAACTCATGACAGAAAATAAGCTGCGGTGTTTTTTACTCCCTGGCACCCTGCTGAGTTTGTGAAATTTAGAGCGGATGATGAGGAACTCCCAGGCTGGCCCAAAAAAAAAGGAATCTGTTTTGCAGCAATTGATTTCACCTTGAAATAAATGTGAGGGGGAAGCTTCAATCACTTTGAAGCGTTCAATAAAGTCAAGCATTTGGGGGTTTTTTAGGGGTTTTTATGCAGCGTTGAAGTTGTTTTATTTCATGGCAAAACTTAAAGGAAGTGTCATGATTGGCTGTAAGCTCCAACTGCCAGGAAGTAAACTACTTGAACCTGGTGGAGGTTGGGGCTGCAGGGATATGATGGAAAGAGGGGGTGATGGTGGGATTAATGCGCTCATGCTCTGCTAATAGTGTGTGTTTTTGTGAGACCTCGGTGTGAACACCGCCGTGGCGCCGCCTCGCCAAACCACATTAAAACCCCGTCAGCTGTAACGCTGTCGGGTGAAGCCTGTGCAGCTAAACGCGCATCACCTTCAGAGTGAAACGCTTGGCGGGGTCTTTGTTGGCATGTGGCCGTTACGTAAGCGGACATTTTGGATGTCATTGAGGAAAAAAATCAGCAGATGTCAGAAATCAAGGCCAGGAGGGTTTTTGAGTTATTCCTGGCCGTGTGATGCAATTTAAAATCTTTCAATAACGTAATGCTATAATGATCAGCGTCTGTTTGTAACACAAACTAAATGATCACAGACGACAACAGAGGAGACTCGACATCTGATAACGCCGGCCTACGGCTGTAAATGACCATATTTAAAAGTGAAGGAGTCACGGAATTCAGCTCTGAGTGACGAACCGAGGCTGGAAAGACTATATAATCCCCTGAGAGTGACACTCTTTACATCCATCCTGTTGGGTTGGATTAATTCCTGGTATTGGTTTTCAACGCAGGCAGGAAATGTCCCCATTAGTCAAAAGTTGAGTTTAATCTTTAGAGGTCGTTAAGGGTATATTCCATACTTGGAATATACTACATACTGTTAATGTCAACAAATCCCGTAAAAAAACGTTATGAAACGCTTGTTGCGTTAACCCATCTGTTCCTCTCTAAGCCTTTTCTTCCTTCTAGAGACACGAATACATTAAAACATCCAGTAAATATAAATTTGAGCTTTATTTAGCTGCAAAGTAAAACTACCTTTTGGCTTGTCCTGTTAGGTGTCATCCTTTTTTCATTTTAGATATTTGTTTGGCAAAGTTTTTTATGCTTGATGCCCTTTCTGTCTGCAACTAGCCTACATTTGACAGTCTTGTGCCCCTGCAGGGCTGCACATACCAGGGACTGAACACGGGGCATAAAATTCCCTTTAGCTTCTAATAATGTCATAGATCAGTAGAACATTTGGTATTTTCTAGCCAATAATCTCATAAATATGGTTTGGTTTTTGCAGAAAAGGGCCCGGTGTACAAGCAGAAGAAGCCGACCATGTACCCACCGTGGAGCACCACGTTTGACGCCCACATCCACCGCGGTCGCATCATGCACGTGATGGTGAAGGACCGGACGGCCGAGCTGAAGTCGGAGGCCACAGTGGCACTGGACTCTCTGGCGACGCGATGCAAGAAGGAGAACGGCAAGCTAGAGATCTGGGTCAGTGCAGGGAGACGGACGGTGGTGGGTGTGCGGCAAACGACGCCACGGTTTACAGAACTGCTCTACTGTATAATCTCCTTTTACGACCCTGTAAGGCGTCTGGGATAAAGGGAAGCGATGTGCATTTATTGCCACTTGTACTGAAGTCTAAGGGCTTCACTACAAGTGGGTTGGAGGTACTTCTCCTACCTCCAACCCAGAATGCACCTGAAATAGTTTGTATTCCTGGAAAAGCAGGAAGAAACTAGGGCTTAAGAACTACAAAGTCTCCCAGGTCAAGCCCAGTCAAGTCCTTTCCTGGCTGTCTAGAAAGTCCAAGTCCAGATCCAGGCATTGGTGGCCATCTCTGTGTATGAAGACTATCCAGGTCTACATCACTTCCTCTTTGGACTTGGGTCTGACTTAAGTCGGCGGCTCTGATAGTGAACTAATAATAACCACTGAAGCAATGAAAATGGATGGATTCGATCCAATCTGTGGTTGCTTGTGCCAGACTTGTCTTCCTGGAGGCCAGACAAAATTTCTCCAATTTACATTTCATGCATATTCATCTTCATGGATCCATATCCTTCCGCATTTTCGCTGTTAATGATTAACTGTTGATGTTGGGTCCTAAAATCTCACGTCTATTATTCTACTGTTTCTATTTCAGCTGGAGATGAAGCCACAGGGTCGACTGTTGATGGAGGCCAGGTATTATCTGGAGAAAAGTGGTGAGTGTTTCACCCTCCTGCCCTCCACTGACTCCTACTTCTTTATCTTTCATTCAATTGTTTCATAAGTTCTTGCGGATCAAGCAGATAAGAATGGAAGACAGGAAGCAGCTTTTGGCGACAGTGAAGCCCATCCTGGCTTTAGAAAAGCTTCTGAAAGCCCCCCGGGCGACCGAAAGTCCTTAGGCATCATGTTGGTTTCAGTCTTTTCCATAAAGCTGCTCTGCTTTAAGTGTAGGTCAAACGCCAAATTGTTGTCATGGAAATTCAAAAAATAACTTTATAACAATCTGCATTAAGGAAAAGTTACGTTAACCATCGTTTGATATAAAATGTAAATTTATCACAGAGAAACACACCGATTTACAAGATTGTAAGAGTTTTCTATTCAAAGATTTACATTTTATAATATAATGAAAAATCTTTACCATTCTGTTGATAATCTGAAATAATCCCTTCTAATTTTTAAATTTACTGCCCCAGCGCTTTTAATCGCTGCCCTGTGCTGGTCGGCATCATATGCATCATATGCAGGGGGCTTTGTGTTAAATCCTTTTCACTGATGGTTTCCTGACAGCATCATACCAAGATCTACAAGTCACCCACAACCAAAATAAGTCATCTCATGTTCCTCTATTCAGATCCTGCAGACAGGGAGCGCTCCGGCCGGCGATTTATACGATCAGACAACGTCAGTTACGACTTTTTCATACAACCGCTTTAATTTTCTCCCAACACAAAGCTCCCTTTACCCCAAAGCGTCTTGAAAGTTGTCCTATGTGTGAATTTTCCATGTTTTGCATCATTTCCTGTCTGCAGTGATGTAAACAGAAGTCCCAAAATTTACATTTTTATGTTTCAGCTCATAGATTTTTCAAGAAAATGTTGGTAAAAATCATCGTTCCACCGTAGGTTTATTTGTAATCAGAGGTGTGTGTTGCTTTCAGATGCTACAGGTCAGACGGACGGGGATGCCGACTCCGAGCGGGACAGGGAGGGTCTGTTCGCCCTCCACCAGCGGCGAGGCGCCATCAAGCAAGCTAAAATTCATGAGGTCAAATGTCACGAGTTCAGCGCTACCTTCTTCCCGCAACCGACATTCTGCTCCGTCTGCAAAGAGTTTGTGTGGTATGCAACGGGTTGTCAGATAACACACCAAGATATAGTCATGTTCTTCATCATCACATTAGTCATTTCTGTTCCACAGGGGTCTGAACAAGCAGGGCTACCAGTGCAGACGTGAGTTCTGTTCTCCACACAGTCTGAGCGTTACCTTCCCCAGACATTTCCCGCGTGTCTTAACACTGACATTCCTGTGTCTCTAGAGTGCAATGCAGCGATTCACAAGAAATGCATCGACAAAGTCATCGCCAAATGTACCGGCTCAGCCATCAACAGCAGGGAGACCATGGTGAGTATCTGCCACAACGTTTTTTAAGAAGTGCAACATTTGTAAAGCTGTGGTTATCGTGCAGTCACTTTGCTATCTACATATCGTCACACCAGACATTCACACTTCCTCCTTGGTCGCAGGTATGAAACCAAGAGAAGACAAAATCTCATGTTGTGGTGGAAGAGACGGACGTGTTTCTTCTTCTACTACTCTAGGCTTCGTTTGCTTCGAGGTCTGATGATGTTATGTTTGTGCTACAGATCCACAAGGAGCGCTTCAAGATTGACATGCCCCACAGGTTCAAGGTCTACAACTACAAAAGTCCCACCTTCTGTGAACACTGTGGGACTCTGCTGTGGGGGCTCTCCAAGCAGGGGCTCAAATGTGAGGGTGAGAGGCGGGAGCTTTATGACTTCTGTGCTGGTATAAGCTTAGCATTTGACCAGAATAGATTCAGACAGAGCTGCTTTCCATGAGACAAACAAACCAATTTCAGCTCGGTAAACGCATTTTTCTGATGCCACAAATTGTTTTGCAAATGTCAAACCTAAAAAGGAGTAAATTTTAAAATGTGGGAAAAGAAAGAAATCAGTTGGAGCTACGAGGGTCAGGAGATTCTGACTGGTTTTTTGAAGCATGGATCTTCTCCAGTTGTATACAAATAGTTTACCCAAAAAATCAGAGTTAATTAAGGAGTTAATTTATTTATATAGCGCCAAAACTCAACAAAAGATGCACCATTCCAGACAGCAGGTGTAGACTGACTCTTTGTTCTATAGAAACCCAACAGTTACCCCATTAGCATTTGATGATCGTTGCAACAAAAATTTGCCTTTTAACAGGCAGAAACCCAAAGTAGATCTCTTCTCCAGGTAGGCGACACCTTGACACAGGTTGTAACAGAACACAGTATGATGGAGCTCCAACAGGAAATAGTTCATTATTTCCTGTTATCAGGACCATGCAGAAGCAGACTACAGTCGTAACGTACGGTGTACCATGTAAGGTGTATTTTTAATCTCGTGATAACACTCTTTTCTGTGCAGAGTGCAGCATGAATGTACATCACAAATGCCAGAAGAAAGTAGCCAACCTCTGTGGAGTTAACCAGAAACTGATGGCGGAAGCTCTGGCCATCATCGAGAGCAAACAACTGGTCAGACAAACAAACAGTCTGTTCTGTCATAATCTTTAAACTTGTTCATTTAGATGAGAAATTTATTTTCTCTTCTGATACGAAGACTTTAAGACTGCTTTGAACATTTTGACCTCCCAAACACTTGGACTGATCTTGATCCTACCTTTTGCTGATAGGCCAGAAGCACCAAAGAAAGTGACATCGTTGGTCGAGAAGGTCCGGTCGGAGTTGGACAGCCGGGAATAGTTCGAAGTCCGTCTGGGTTAATAACGGGTTTACCAGCCAGAGCTACGCAAAAAGGTACAAAACCATCATTTTCGTTAAACCTGTTGTGTCTCCTAAGTATTTCTACATCATTCATGTGCTGCCTGTTTCCTGACCTGCCTCTTCCTGCAGAATTGCAGGGCGTTTCCTGGGACGAACCCACAGATGTCAGCAGGTCGCCCACAGAGGCGCCGACGGAAGAGGAGCCCGTGTACGCCCTTCCCAGGAAGGACCATCACTCCAAATTCACCATTGATGACTTTGTCCTGCATAAGATGCTCGGGAAAGGCAGCTTTGGGAAGGTAGAGGAGCCCGTCTGATTCAAAGAAGACAAGCAGACACTTTAACATTTCCGTCATGTTAACCAGCCCTTTCACAAGTACCAAAACCAAGTCTTTGGATTTCCAGCACCTCAAAGTCCTTTTGGAAATCCCACAAATTTTTTACAGGGAAAAATAGTCCACGTCTAAGTCTTAGGTCCACTGACCATCATTAATATGTTAATCTGGTTAGTATGGCAGTCAAATTCTGCGTATGTGACTCAAGTTTGATTGTTTCAGCATTTTCTTTGCAGTTATAAAACCACTTTCTGTTTCGTTTTTAAATAGAACATGTTTCAGAGAAATACAATACCCAAATGATTGCAAGCATTCTAAATTAAGCTCTTGATTTGACTTAATAGTGACAGACAGGAAGTCAGAGAAGGGAACAGCAATATAAAACATGCCTCATTTCAATTTTGCTGTTTTCCAGGTATTTTTGGCCGAGCTAAAAAAGAGAGGCCAGTTCTTCGCCGTAAAGGCTCTCAAAAAGGATGTGGTGCTGATGGACGACGACGTTGAATGCACCATGGTGGAGAGGAGGGTCCTCTCTTTAGCCTGGGAAAACCCTTTCCTCACCCACCTTTACTGCACCTTTCAGACCAAGGTTAAAAAAAAAAACAAAAAAACATACAGTCAAACCTCGGTTTTCGAACGCTTCTGTTCTCGACCAAATCGGTTTTCGACCAGAAAGTCCGAGAATTTTAAGTCTCTGAACTTGACCAAACTTCGGCTCTCGACCAAACCAAAAGAAGCCGAGCGTACCTGAACACGACTCACTCGGGAGCCGAGCGAACTCGAATGCCCAGGATGCTTCCTACGTAGCGCATTCGTGTTCAAAGTTCGATTGGATATCCTTTATTAAAATAAAATACGGTGTCTATTTCTACCCCTTTTTATTTATGGTAAACAGTACACAGAGCAGTTTAAGGTGTAAAATAGTTTAAAAAAACTCTGTTCCAAGTCTAAAAAAAGTTGTTTTTTAGACTTGGAACAGATTAAAATTATTTACATTAATTATAATGGGAAAAATAGTTTCAGATTTCAAACAACTCACTTTTCGAACAGCCTTCTGGAACGGATTATGTTCGAAAACCGAGAGTTGACTGTACTTGGATCCTCAGAACTTCTCTCATTTCAAGATGCTGACATCTCTACATTCTGGACTTCCAGGAGAACCTCTTCTTTGTGATGGAGTATCTGAACGGAGGGGATCTCATGTTCCACATCCAGAACTGCCACAAGTTTGACTTGCAGAGAGCCACGTATGTGTCATCCAACATGGTGAACACGGATCCTTTAGAGACTCTAACTGACCAGTGTCACCTTCTTGCAGCTTCTACGCAGCTGAGATCATCTGTGGACTCCAGTTCCTGCACTCCAAAGGAATCATCTACAGGTAGGGCCAGAAGTTAAGACCAAGACGCACACAAGAGGTCACAGAGAGAACAAATCCATGCATCTGCGTTTTGTTCTGCAGGGATCTGAAGCTGGATAACGTGCTGCTGGACTCCGAGGGACACATCAAGATAGCAGACTTCGGCATGTGTAAAGAGAACATGCAGGAAGACTCTCGGACCACCACCTTCTGCGGGACACCTGATTACATCGCTCCTGAGGTAAACACACACCGTGATAAATTACCTTTACATTGCCGATTAGAATCAGAACCAGGGACCACCTGTTGGAACGGTAAAGATGTGTCATTCATCAGATCCTGCTGGGGCAGAAGTACAACAGCTCAGTGGACTGGTGGTCTTTTGGGGTCCTGCTGTACGAAATGCTTATCGGTCAGTCACCGTTCCACGGACGCGATGAAGAGGAGCTGTTTCAGTCCATACGAACAGACAACCCCGTTTACCCCCGCATGCTCAACAAAGACTCCAAAGACATTCTGGTCAAGGTAGGAAAGTCCAATAAAGTCACACCTCTGGGCTATGTTGTGGAAATAATGAGCCCTGCCTGTCCACTGCAACTATGCTCAGTATTTTTACAATTTTATTCATGATAAGCAGTTACCACGGTTACAGTTTTACACCACAATTTATTGCAAACACCTGCATCACACAGTAGTACCGCTGCACCAGTAGTTTGGCTGAGGTGGAGCATTTTTCTTTTAAATATACAAGACCACAACCAATTATTCTCATTTTTGATTATTTTTTCTCCATTTATCAATCATTTGCTAAATAAATACACCGAGAAATGTTCCAGTAACAATCTGAATCTCAAAATGATTAAAGTTTAATTCAAATTATTAAATTATTAAAGGAATTAAAAATTAATATTAGCGAAGGTTCACCCCGTGGTCACCTAATATTAATAAAGACCAAAGAGGGAACTTTGACACCAACTATGTCAAAAACAAGAAGAAACACCAGAATGTTAGTGGTTATTAACTGGTGGTTGTATTTTGACTTCTTTTAAGCGATGTATCGGCTTTATTTAAAGTGTTAAAGTTCTGTTTGTGCTGCAGCTGTTTGTGCGAGAGCCAGAGGAGCGTCTGGGGGTCAAGGGAAACATCAGAGGCCATAATTTCTTTAGCAACACCGACTGGAATGCTCTGGAACAACGGCAGGTGGAGCCGCCCTTCAGACCAACATTGGTAAGAGCTTTCACAAGCACAGTCTCGGTATTTAATTCAAATTTCAGTTTGCTAGCTCCAGATATTCAGTGAAGACAACATTCAGAAATGTGATAACTGCAAGATTACAATCATTTCTGTTATCCAATTTAGCACTTATCTTCATTTTAATGATACCCAGACTAGTTTTGTTCCAGGTTCTGAAATATGAATTTCATGACCTTAAAACTGAATATGTTGAATATTCTGCATGAATACATCTAGACTTTGGACTATTTCTGTTTTTCCCCAACATTTATAGACTTAATGCTGAATGGAGACAATAACTGACAGATTATCTAATAAAAAATACAATATTTCCCCTTCCCTCCATACAGACGTCTCCCAGCGACTGCAGCAACTTCGACAAAGAGTTCATCAACGAGAAACCGCGGCTGTCGTGTGCTGACCGGACGCTCATCAACAGCGTGGACCAGACTATGTTCAAGAACTTCTCCTTCGTCAACCCGTCAATGACTCGCATCACAGGGCGCTGACCGGCCAACCAGCAAACTACCGCCAACAAACAAGCCCCTCCCTCACAGACACCTAAAATACAAAGACTTTAAACTGCAAATGTCAGAAAACACGAGTTATTATCCACTAACAGGAGGATAACCACAGTCTGGGTTGGGATTTTTTTTAAACGTTTTTCTTTCCCATTCCCGTCTCTATCCATTTTTAAACTTCAGTAAACAAAAAAGTATTCACAAGAACATTTAAATCAACAACATGTGGCAAAGAAAATATTGTAAAATATATATATATCGTCTTAAAATATTGAATATTATTACCTGTTTAAAATACATAATGAAAAAATTAACCACCTTCTTTACATATTTAAACCCCTATCTTCCTGTTTGTGCTCGCCAGGATGTATTTATCCAAAGAAAATATAATTAACTTATGACCTCATAATACTTCACTTGAAGTAACGCCTGGTAATGGTTTCATTTCCATAGTTTATTCCTTCTTTATGTGGCAGTGACATCAGGACACGTGTAGCAGCTGTTTATTGTGTAAATAGATGTGATGTGGTTGTGTTCATACACTGAAGTGTTAGCTGAATGTTTTTTTTTTCTGTGAACGCGTAGCAGGGATCACAAACAAGATTGTGTTTACGTGTTTTTTCGTACCTCGGGAGTTTTATCGTTGCGGTCATTCAGATCCCAAACTGTCGTGTTAATTTTTAAAGCACGTTCAATAAAATGTGTGCATATTTTTTACACCTTTGCTTCTAACTACTGCTATTGGATAAGGAGGTCATATGAAGCCAAACTTTATAGACTTGGCAAACATAGCTGGGAGAAAACGGTAATTAAACCTCCCAACCGGTCGAAAAACACATATTTAGACGACAAACAAACATGGGAACTGAGCTGCTTTACTTTATTTGGAGAGGTGGATTCATCAGTTGACATCATTCCTCACAAGCAAGGATACTTTGGTGTGTGTGTGTGTGTGTGTGTGTGTGTTAACTCAACACGACTTTTTTGACTGTGTAACATTTGTGAACATGTTTGCCGTCACAAAACTATCAACATCCTGTAGGTTGGTGAGTGAGGATGACACACAAAGCTTCCCCATATATTTATATTCATAATCTATCCTTTTTATGATAATACTAACACACACTTATGAAAAAAATGTTTTAAAAAAAAGGATGTATAAAATTGCTA
Organism: Antennarius striatus; assembly: GCF_040054535.1. Lineage (NCBI taxonomy): Eukaryota > Metazoa > Chordata > Actinopteri > Lophiiformes > Antennariidae > Antennarius > Antennarius striatus. The sequence continues at coordinate 2,014,004 of NC_090797.1, read as the reverse complement.
AGTTAGTTCATGGCAGGCAGTGAGATGAAGTCAAGGTAGCCAACAGATAAAGCTAAGTTAAAAAAACAAAATACAATCACAAAACAAATTCATCCAGGTGTTCATTGATTCTGATTGGTCAAACTTTAGCATAAATCACTTTGGCAGCTAAACCAGTAGCTGCTTTTAGCACTGATAGAAATGGGAGCATTGGTTAAATGAGCAAAGTGAAGCGAGATAGCTAGCGTTAACCTACTAAATCATTCTCTGGTGTTACCATCCCAACAGCTACTTTTCACTTTCTAACTTAATTCTCCATTTATAGCAAACATTCAGAAACCTTGAATAATTATTCCCGCCTAGTTTGAGCCTCTTCTGTTCAAATACATTGTGCTCATGCTAACAGTTCGCTAAGGGCTATCAGTAACTATTTTTACCCCAACATCGCCTTAAATCTACATTTCCGGTAATGTAAGGTCAGATAACGACACTTACCGCTGTGATGAAGATTTTATAGCCAAGTTTAAGTACAAATATTCCAGTTAATAGCACAGCAAGGTAAAGACTTCAAGCTAGTTTAACACAATGCACCTGTCGACCTAAACAAAGATGGCGACCGGAAGTGATTCGCCGCTCCGGAGCGCAAGTTCAATCTTTTCCACGTCAAGTTTCATTGAGTTCCTAATTAATGACTTAAAGGTATTTGTTATAATTATTTAAAAATTTAGTATGTATAACTTTTAAATAATTAAATATTAATTATTTTAACAAAGTTTTAGCCAACTACAATCTTTGGTGGAAATTCCGATTTGGAAAATCAATAATGTTGCATTTAAGTCAATATTTCAAATGAACAGCACCAAATGCTGTTAAAACCTGCTTGGTTTGCATTTATGTTTTATGAAAGGTTAATTCCAAGAATGCAGAAAAGCAGATTTTAAATGGAAACAATTTCAACTGGGTCGGAATAAAGTGGGGATACATTTGTGGGTTTTCTGTATGAAAGAATATTACTTATTATCATTTCATACAATCAATTCATCAGCATTTACATTTTTCACATTTGATTTACACAGAAAAAACAAGCTATTGGTGAAAACAAGTGTAGTGTAGCATTTCCCATTCACACTTCCTTCCTTGTCACCAGAGACGTTACATCCCCATCAGGTTACAGATAGTGTTGATACAGAATGGTTTCATCAGACAGAACAAATAAAGGTGTATAACAGACATTAAAGTGGTTTTTCAGGACATTAAGTCTTTAGGGTACTTCATTTACAAGACTAAGGTATCTCTTGTTGCTTGGGTTCTTCTTTAGAATACTTGGCATAGAAACAACTAGATGGCTATTCTGTAATAAAGCAAAGGTAGGTCTTCACACTGCCAAATATGGTCTGTTCATCAGTCAGTCTTGTCCTGTTTTACGTACAGGGAGAGCTCATGGTCCTCGAATCTACGACATCCAGCACAAACTCACGGTTTGAAGAGTCCTAAAAAAACAGTTTAGTCTTTTTTTATCGCGTATCCGTTAAGGACCTGCATAGGCCACTAAAGGGTTTGATACTGCCTTAGTTGTGAGCTAGCTTTAGCTTTGCTATACAGTACAACATGTGGATGAAACACTAAACTTCCTTCAAACTTAAGTCATCTGTAATGGCTTCTGATTTTAAGGATGTTCAGTTCTAGAACTTTTGCTCTGCAACAAATCGGAGTTATTTTCTCGTTATGCAGGAGGCAACATGGTGTAGTTATAGCATGATTTTTTTTCATGTATCATGTGACCACGGTGTTTCTGGACAGGATCTCATCGCCTCCCAATGGTCCCGGCTCCACTGTTCCGGTTCAGGTTGCGGCTGAGCTGGGGGAAGTGGACAGTGGGAGTTCTGGATGTGGGACCGTAGAGACCAAGATTCCGGGCTGCTGCCGACTTCCTGGGTTGCTTCACGCTAGGAAATGGGGAGAAGACCTGCTGTTTGGGGGTTAGGGGAACAAAGGGGGGCGGAAACGTCGGGGTCGACGGGGAGGAGGTCATGTGAGACCTGGACGACGAGGACAGAGAGCACAGCGAAGGGGTGGAGGGAGAAGAGGTTTTGTAGAAGGTGGAGGGTGTTGGGGAAGAAGACTGGGGGAAGGATCCTGAGCTCGGAAGTGGGTTGGGGGGAGATACGGATGAGGAAGAGCAGGACTGAGTGAGGAAGGCTGGAGAGGGGGATTGCTTCGGTGTGGAAGGTGAGGAGGAAATGACGGTAGGACAGTGTCGGTCCAAACCCGAGGAATCATGGACTTTGTGTCGGTTTGAAGAGGGTGGGGGAGGAAGAAGAGGGACTTTGGGTTCAGGTTTGGGCTCTGGTGGCTTCTTGTTGTCAGGGGAAGTCAAGGTGGACTTGTCTTCTAAATTAAGAGAGTCCAGTTGCACCACCACCTGAGCAACTTCTGCCCCTTCTGCCTCATCTTTGCATGCTGATCCCACACCTGAGGGATCAGGAGACACAGGCGCAGACGAGTTGCTGCTCTCTTCCTGCTCCTCGTCACCATTTTCCTCAATCTTCCTCTCCTGTTCGCCCTGCAGTCCGGCGTCTTCCTCCTCATCTTCTCTTTCCTCTGAATCTCCAAACCCTAGCTGCGCTCGAGCCCTGGCGACGTTTCGTCGATGCACGCGGACGTGAGCGCGCCACGGCGACCCCACGCCGCCACAGCTCCCCGGCGACCCAGCGCCGCCGGAATGAAGCGATCCACAGCCCTGCCTGGTCAGGGAGCCCTGGCTCTGAGACAGGGAGGTGGGTCGTGACCCTGAAAGTGTGGGTTTGCTTGCAGATGACAGGCTGGAGGCTTCTCCGACTGGCTTCCGGCCCAGGAGGAGGTGGTTGATGACTGCGCCGGACGGATTGAGTTGAGACGCCAAGACGCGGGTGGCAGGACACTTGTCTGGGGGGGAAGGGGAAGAAATAAACAGATTAAAACGGGAGAAATAAGTCAGAAATAAATGTTCTCTTTTATGACAAATCCAGGAAAATTATCAAGAATTTTTTTAATGACAAAGAAAAATTAGGATCAGCAGCAAAGGCAAGACAAAAACAAATGATTTCTTTTGGCTGAAACAGATGCGACCCAGTTTTATGTTGGAGAAATCAGCTGTTGTTAAAATGTCGAACTTCCACTGGCCACCAGGGGGCGTCCACTGATTTTTATGCATAAGGCCTTTCAAAGACAAACAGTAATTTCACATTTTATTTAACAACTGAGATTCAATACAGAATTGTTGGCCTTTTTACAAATCACCGAAAAAAAATTACTGAAAATATAAAAACCTAAGTAAAAGTCAGATTCAAGCCCAGAGGACCAATCAGAGAGAATAATTGGAGACGTCTGTCACTTCCTGAGCGATTAGCTCAATATCACATCAACTGAATTACCGCTGCATTAAAAGCACATGCTGGTTTGTCATTAATGTAATTAAAACAAGAAATATTCTGACGTTTTTACCAACTGCTAAGCCATAAAAACTGATTGACTGCAGGCGTCTGACAGGCGTCTCCCAATTAATATTTAAAGGCAGCTGGTTGGTTGTAATGAGAGCAAAGCGCCACCAGCTGTCCCAGATACAGTTTCCCCAGACGCCACACATTTTCAGAGCGAAACACCTTCTTTAAAATAAAAAAGAAGCTCAGCAAATGCCAGAGGCTGCAGCACAACTGTCAAATATGAAGCGTAGAAGCATAATATTATGTTGCTCCACATTTACTGCTCAACGCTGCGTTTCGACGTCTGCAGCCTCCGGCGTTCTGAGAGAAAGACCCCAAAGAAAAGACCCCTCAGCAGCTCCCCGGACAGATTTCCAATGCAATTAAGACCCTAAAAAGATTTCAGCACCCGAGGGTTCAGAAACCTGCTGGAATCAACCCGTTATTTTAAAGCAGACGTAACAAGAATGATGGAAACGCCCGTTTCCGGGCATCTCCGCTCAGACGCCAGTACCGTCAGCGTGCTGGTCGTCGCGACCGTCGGGACGGTTCTGGAGGACTTTTGGATTTGTGGCCACTTCAGGTCCCAGTCCTACGAGTCACACATCATCATCATCATCATCATCATTATTAATAAACATCCAATTGAACGTCGTAAAGACGCCACAAAGACAACGCCGTTAGCTCGTGAAGCGGATACAAAGAGGCAAAACCAGAAATTTATCTGTTAGCCTCTTTCCAGTCTTTCTTAAAAATGACACATAAATGAACCCGATGGAAGTCTGGGACGACCCGATCAGATCGACCTATTGATCGCGATGGCCTCCTCACCCGTGCGTATGCAGAGCTGCATGGACTGCTGCTGCTGCCGCCTCTTGATTCGTGCGTACTGCTTCTTCAGCGCGTAGATGTCCGTGTTCATCCGCTCCATCATCATGCTGTTGATGGCCGCCTGATGCTCCGCCCTGGCTCCGCCCCCTCCTCCTCCTCCTCCAGCTCCCACTGCTCCCGGACTCAGCTCGGCGATGCTGCCCTGCTCCGATCGCTGGTCTGGAGGCGGAGAGAAGACGAGGACGTCTATAAATCAACACAGATTTTCTGTTTTTGGCTTTCAGACACTGACAGGAAGTGATTCAGAGATTAGAGGCAAAGGCTTTGGTGCAATAAAAAAAAAAGAAAAGAGCAAAACGTTCCTGCAAAATACACAAATCAGAGCAAATCCAATGTGATTTTTTTAAGCTCCTTTTCTGATTTATATGCTCAGCAGTTTATTAAGCTGAGCTCAGGACGCTAAACGCCCTCAGAAAAGCCTCTTAAAGGAAGAAACAAACATGAAATCCCAAAGAAGCCTCTGAATATCTGAGATTTTGGGGAGTTGATGTTGTGTTTATTTCACAAGACGAAGACCGAACGTTTCCGGATCTGACTTCTAACATCTTATAACGTAAAAAACACGAGTCTCTTCCATCGCGGAAGTCTCTGCGGAGGCTAGTTTGTGTCAGAACGATCGATCGATGTTCATTTGTTCAGATCAGCTGATCTGGAATCTACTTCCAGTTCCCTTTAAGTCGTTCCTAAACCTCCACAGCTGCTGCTCCAGATCTGAAGGAGCAGGAAGTGGTGACTCTTTAAAAAAATGCTATCAAAAACCTTTCAGATGTTTCTGGTATCTCTGCAGCTCGGGGGCCAGGAGGCCCCCCAGGGGACCCAGGCATCCAAGCGCCGTCACCACAGCATCCTCGTCATCCATGTCCACGTCGTCGTCACTCTCCCAGCTGCCAAGACCGCCGCTAGGGAAACAGATGACATCAAGTACCCGCAGATTTTATCATTTCAGGACGAGACGCTAACGGCACACTCCCAGAAACCAGAACCAACCTCCCGTTGGACTTGACTGAGGTGGGGAACGGCGTGATGTTGTAGGTGTATTTCTCTCTCAGCTCAGCTAGTTGAGGGAAAGGAAACACGGCTATGCAGTAAACTTCCTGTCAGGAAGATGAAACAGGAAGTAATCAGATTGATAGCAAACAGCGGTTAAAAAGACACGGGGTGGGGGTGGAGGTTTGTTTCACACCTGCATGAGTTCAGCAGCGTCGATGAGGTCTTGCTCCAGCATCTCCTGCGTCAGACATCCCATGGTGCTGTAGAACTCGTCCGCCGTCTGGCAGTACTCGATCCTCCTGGACAGACAAACGCTTGTCGTGAGACATTTCACCGTGTCCCTACTTCCTTTTCTTCTCGCTGAGGCTCCACGTACTCTCCCAGGCGCTCCCAGATGGCGAGGGCGGCTCGGAACAGCATCTCCGACCCCTCGAAGAAAACCGAGTCCCAGATCTTCAGCACGGTGGGCGCCGGCAGACAGGTGGCGAACATAGTGAGGAACCACTGCATGGTGAAGACGTTGGTCAGCGGCGGCTCGTAGCTTCCTGCGGAGCGACGGAGGCATTTAGACGTTTACGGAATTTAAAGGCTAAAACTTATATGATATAAAAAAATTTTTTGCACCTCCTGCTTCCTTGTTTGCAGCTTTCTGGAGATGGTGGAGGTGCTGGGAGAGTCTGGGCAGCTTCAGCCGGAGCAGGTCTCTGAACACCGCCATGTCCACTGACCGGAGGAAGGATAGTTCAATAAAAAGTTGAATTCTGACCTTGAACTATTTTTCTCAAGGTCAACATCTCATTTTTATCCCCTTTGCTGCCTGAGTAATCTGCTTTTTGTTTCGTCTCTCTATCTGCAACGGTTGCCAAGATATTTGGTGGACTAATGAATGGATGAACACTGACAATTACAACACATCACTGCTCTGAATCGGGGTGTGAAAAAACGTGGATGGATCGACCAAACCCGTGTGTCGTTACCTGACAACGCTCGCAGGTTGTTGGCAAAATAACTCTCAGGTAGAACTTTGTCGATCAAATAGATCATCACCTGAAAGCAGCAGAGGAAACAGATTATAAAGGGAACGACTGTTGCGTTCAAGTCTTCCGCATTAGTAGGAGTTCCCACCTTCAGCGCGTCGCTCTCGTTGCCTTCAGTGACCTCCAGGATGAGGGCGGCCAGCACGTTGAATCCCTGGCAGTAGCCCACGGTTTTATTCCAGCGGGCGTAGGCCAGCAGCACCCTCTTCAGCACCACCCGGTCCTGCTCGCCCTCCTGGCCGCAGTAGGAACTGCAGCCTGTCCGGTGCAGGTCCTGGACGTGAAGAGAGAAACGCTCCGAGGTTTGCTTCGTCACATTTATCAGGATAAACGACGAGCAGAAGACAAACAGCGGTTAATGGGCGGACTTTGCTCTGCTGGATCTGAGTCATTGTGTTTCCATGACGCGGCACTTCCTGCTCCCTGACGCACGGCCGAGAGAAAACATTGTCTTCAGTCCCGACTTCCTGGATCCAGACGACGCGGAATAACTCGCTTAATGTGGAATTTTTCGATCTGACGCGGATGCGACGCCGTTACCTTGACGATCTGGATGCCGAGGGAGTCGTCGTCCGGGTTGCTGCGCTCGTTGAAGGTGAAGCGAAGCGTCTTCTCCCAGTCGATGGAGATGCTGTGGAGGTACTGGTCCGCCAGCGTCAGCCAGACCTGCAGACAGACACATATGTGAGACGTTCGTCTCCTCACGTCACCATCCCGTCAGCTGTTTAAGGCCGCGTACCCTTTTCCTCCATTCCTTTGGGATCCCAGTGGGAAGCCGAGCCACCGCCTTCAGAGCGTCGTACCACTGGAGAGAGAAAACCGGCCGTGTGTTCACACTTTAGTTAAAATCCCACCAATGATACGGCTAAAGCTCAAATGATGAAGACTTAGTGCCTCTTTAGCGACTTTAGCAACTGTTAGCAATGAAAATCCATATTAAACAGATTTATGGTGCTGCTCACCTGCTGGAATCCATTCTTTCCCAGCGACGGCTCGATGGTGAACTTCAGCCTCGTGTCGACCCCTAAAATAAATATTAAAATATTAACAAAAATAGTAATGATAAGCCATTTTTTAAATGAAAAATGGGTATTTTTAAATATATTAATCTTTAATACATCTCAATCAAAATGATGATGAACTTTATTTTGAAATTCCAGATGAAGGAATTCCATTGGACGGACAAAACTGACGTCAGCTGTGCGTCGATATAACGCTGTAATCACTACATCAATGAATGACTGAATGAATGAATGCGCGCTCCTGTCGTGCACGCGCTCTCCTATAGGAGGCCCGAATGCCGACGGAAATTACCGAAGTAAATCTGAAACTACTTTCCACGGTTTCCGGTTTTGTGAAACCCGATGTGAAATATTTTATCTGATAAATATTGTATTTATTGTTTCTAAGCGGCTTCATTTCCTCCAGGGAAGTGACGTCAGGCAAGTTTTTTTTGGGTTTTTTTTAGAAATAACCGTTCGGATTTTTGGATCTACCCTTAAAGCCCCTGCGGGGAATTCATTTTCAATCTGTTTTACCGGATAAATCCCGACGTTCCAGGCAGGATTTTCACATTTTAAGGTGAATTCTGATCCAGGAAGAGTCGCTGTCCGTTTCCTCCCGGTGCTGAATCTGCGTCTCAGTTTGATCTGAACTTAAGACGCTCCAGAAGCTCCGGCCGCGGTCCGAAGCTTCCGATCGGTCGATAGAAGTTTGATCGATGATCGATTCGATCCAGATACATCTCCTCTAAATAAACCGGGATGTGTGTTTAACCTGCGTGTTCCGCCTCTGCCGTCGGGTCGTGCGCCATTCTGGATGTTTCCTCCCGGAGCTGCGGGACGGATTAACGCAGGAAACCCTCCTCCTTCCTCCTTCTCCTCTTCCTCCCCCCTCCCTGACAGATTAGATATGACTGACACTAAACGACATCAGTCTTCCTAACAGATACACTTTAACGTCTCCTGAGTTTAATTAACCCGGTAGAGGTGAGGATGGGTGAGGGAAGGCAGCTAGGACGGAGGAAGCAAGGAAGGAAGGAAGGGACCAAGAGTGGGAACAAAAAGTTAAAAGTAGAATAAAATACCGATTAAATGAATTTATTTTCTGATTTGGAGTTTTGTTGTTTCCCCCGTCAATAAAGTTTTATTCTAAGCTATAATAAAATCAATATATTTATATAATATCAAATAAAAAGGGTCCAAAAACGTGGAATAACCATGTCAGAGACGCAGAACTCAACATCTGATGAAGGTTTTTCTGCCGAAACCTGAATCTAGACGCGACTTTTTTCATCTTCATCGCCTCCAGATTTGCGCCTCCTCATCTTCCGGATCGATAATAAGAGAATTAGGTTTCCATTTCCAGCTGTTTGAATGCAGAGGAACCAGAAACAGAACCCGAACCGGAGCAGTTTCTGGATCGAACCCATCATTTGGGAAAAGTTGGAGGATTGCCTCGTGATGCGTTCAAGGGAATATTAGTAAGATAATAAAATATCAATAATTAGGTACTGATACCTCAAGATTTTGTCGTTATTATAACTCTATCATGTAATCCGATTATTTTTAGGGCTAACCGGTCCGGTCCGGTTCGGTCACCTGGCTCTAAGGTGCAGAGCAGCCGCGGCGCGCTCCTGGAGATCCCGTTGCGCTTCCTCAGGACGCTGCTGATGATGTTCCCGACCCCTCCCGCCGCCTGCGGCCGCTGCTTGGCGCCGCTCCTCGGCCTCCTGCCGGCGGCGGGGAGCCTCTCCCGCCTCATCGTCCACCGGGATGGGGGGGGGGTCCGCTCACCTCATCGTTCCCCGGTTAACGGAGCTCCTCACGTCCCCCTCGGTGAGGAGGAATTCATCCCGCCGACGCTCTCCTACCCGCAGATGCTCGGATTTAAATCGATGATCTATCTCTGTGATCGATTAGTTTCGATAGACCGACGTCCGTTCATCGTTCAGGCTTCGATCGAGCGGCTAAAATAATCGGAAAGTCCGAACCGGATCGGTTTCTGGTTCCTGCCGCTGGCCGTCGGCGATGGTACTGATGCTGCACCTCCTCCTCCTCCGGTCCGTCACCGGGAGGAGGTGCGACGAGCCAGAGTCACGTGAGAGGGGGAGGCAGAGGAGGATGAGGTAATGGTGGGGGCGGGGGGGCAGTGGGGCGTTTGGATTTCAGCAGGGGTGTCACCAGAATGGGTTTTAAGGGGGCCCAAGAGGAACGGGGCTGATGTTTCAACAGCATCCTGTGTTTATATATAAACTGTGTATATAATATATATATTATATAATATTAATGATTTATATACATAATATATCATAAAACATATATATATAAATACATATATGATAAATATGATATAAATTATATGTGCAGATGCCCCCGAGAACCTAACATTTTACTTACAAACATTCATACATACAAACTATATATATATACATATACATTATATTATATATATGTTTTGTTATATGTACTGATGTAATTATGAAAGTACGTAACGTCTTTTTATCTCTGTCAGTTCCTGCTATGTGTATTTATTTGTATTTTTGTGAGCAGATGTTAAACTGACATTCATTTGGGATTAATTAAGTATCTATATCCATATCTCTAATATATAGACATCTCATAGTCATTATCCAATATACCATCAGCTCAGAGAAGTATTAAGCGTTACCCAACATAAACTTTCCTCTACTGTCAAATAGCATTAGCATCCATCAGCTGACATTAGCTTTCACACATGTTCTCCAATAAAAACATTGTCCTGTTGTTGACCAACACTGAGTAACGTTAGCTCAGTTTGATCATTAGCATATACGAACATTATCCAGGTGGAACCTCACATTGAGTAATCTTGCTAATCTTAGCTCAATGCCAGGTTTAGCATTATCCAACAGAACCTTTATCATTACTGATGACTAGTTCTCTGGAAACTGAGCATTATCATTCCAATCATTATGCTACTGATGATTAGCATTAGCCCACATTAGCTCTGTTTGAAGTGAAGCATTATCATGTAGGACTGTTAGCTCATTGCTACCAGCGTCACAGCCAAACTCACATTTCTGTTTGCGTCAGTTAATTCTCCTCTAATGGAAGCAATAAAGCATTAATGTTTACTTCCATCCATCTGACCACAAATAGTCGAATGCAGAAACACTATTTGCGTCCCAACTCAGCGATGCGCGAGTCGGCGCTGCAGTAAAGTGCTTCCTGTGCGTCGGCCTTAACAGCATCTGAATCAATACCTGCAAATATTCCAGACCATTATGTAAAGAGCCTCCATGATAATGTTCAAGGCCGTTACGACGAATTATCTCATGTGGAGGCGTTTCGATTGCACGACGCTTAACAATCGGGGAAAATAGAAGCTAACCCGTCGCTAAGCAACCGCTAAATGCCTTCGTTGACGTACGGAGGAAAATCCTTCCATTCACACGGATGGAAAAACAAGACGTTCGTTACTGACCACAATCAGGTTTATTAGTTAGTCGTTGGTGCGCAATGCTCGCTGGCTAAAATACAAAAATAAAAACCCAAGCAAACAAAATTTAACTTTTGTATTTTTCCACTACAGTCAGGAAAACTGGCTGAACAGGACCTAATGAAACTGTAAAAACACCATCTATTGTTCTATACTCTACTTCCTTAGCAAGTTTCACACCTTTAAAGGTAAACGCAGAACAATAACGCGACACAAAGACTCCTGCAGGTGCGTTTGACTTGCTGAACCATCTTATTCTCCCTTTTATACCTGAGAACAGTTCAAGGACAACCCACCGCCAACACGGATCTCTTACATCTTTTCTGCGAGACGGCCTGCAGGCACGCTGTGATGATGTCATAGTTCTTCTGCAGCTTGTGGCACAGTCGGTCCCGCCTCCTCAGCTGGCGAATCAGCTTGGCCGACTGCAGGCCGGTGCGATATTTGACCTCCTGGATGATCGAACGCAGCTCCTCCGGCGCTGAAAGAGGAGGAAGAAACACTTCAGCTTCATCGTTTAGACTGTTTGCTTTTAACATGAGCGGAAAGAAACCACTTTCTCACTTGCACTTGAACGCACCAAGCAATTGTGGTCTCGCACGATTTATTGCAGGGGATATCGTATCAAAATTCACAAATAAATATGAATGAATGAATAGGTGATGTGTCAATGTTAGAGTAGAGTTTTCCCTCCTTAAGGCCATCATATCATGATGAAATTACCCACAATGCTGTGTGTTTGATAAGGAAATCGCTATTATCGATGAATTGAGACATCCCTATTTTTTCAGGTCTGTCAAACATGTTTAAACTGAACTTTCAGAGCAGGATGAAACAGTCGTTTGTCGGTTCTTCAAGCCGCAGGTGGAGAATGAAATGAAAACCAGAACACTGACCCCAGATGAAAACCGTTAAGGTTTATGGACACAGAATTTGATTTTCAAATGATGGTCAGTCAGATCTGATCACTGACCCTTCGTTTGGACAAAAACAAATTAAGGTGATGATGGGAGCTTAGACGTTCCCCGGACGACAAAAAAAAAAAGGACCCAGCCTTTCCAGGAAGGATAAAACACGAAACAACCATCTGCTGAAAAAAACTTCATTCAAGGCCTTCTTTTTTTTCATTTATCAAGAGAAAATATTGCTATAATATGATTAACAAATGCTTTTACATGTAAAAATTAACATTTGCTGCTTTGTTCCTCAAAAGCAAAGCCTGAAAAGTCCTGCCATCTCCTCCTGTTGCTGCAAAAACAGCTGAAAATGTTCAGGATTCATTAAAAAAAACACCTCCTGCGTCCAGAATCCACAGAATTATTTATATAGTTCAGCTGAAACATCCCAGATTTACAGAACCAACATTTAACTTTGCAGACAGGCTGATTATGCTGTTTTCTGAGGCAATATCATGATCATTTCCTCTTCCTGAGTGGCGGCTCTCTGCATTGTTTGACTTGACCGAGCCTCACGTGTGCAGAGGGCAAACACTGAAGCCGCGGACCGGCCCGTGTTGATTGTAGGACACAGCAGAAACAGGACAGACAATGGTGCCACATGCCTGTCGAGACTCCAAGGCAACACCGTAAGACAAGTGAGCTGTTAACACATTTGTGTGTGTCTCTGAAAAGCTCTGCATTCTTTGAGGCGACCTGTCAGCAGCAGGAAAATCTAATTTGTTGATCTTTTTACGGATATCTGATTTCAGGAAACCTGCTGGATTATGCAAGCAGGAAAGACTGCAGATTAAATTAACCATGCATTCAAGCATTGTTACTAAATTCTCCCTAATACTCAACAAAAACCTGCTGCAAACGTGCATGAACACACAAATATCCAATTTATTTCCTCTGTTCATAATATCCTTTCTCTATAAATGTGTGATTTGTATTTTTAAGCGATCCTGACTAGATCCAGTCATTACAGGCCACGTTTAGCAGCTCAGCAGCTCCTGAGGCAGGATATTCTAATTTGAATATATGAACGCGGTCAATGCAGTGAGGATGCTTTTCTGCAGGTTTTAATGTGGATTCTGCAGAAACTAACAGCAGATAAAGTGAATTAAGAATTCGAGACACAATTTCCTTGTTATTTGAGGCTTTTTTTTAAGTCCCATATTTCAAAAATGTGTGTGCCACAGCTTTTTTAGCACATGCATTACATGTTTAAAAATTATACCCACTGCAAAACACCGAAAATAAGCGTTTCAGCATTAATGCACATCCAAATATCAGATCTTATTTTAATTTTTAGCTTTTAAAACTTTTTCTGAGCCTTTTACAGCAGGCTTGCGCACCTGCACACCTGCTCACCTTTCTGGGCCAGGTAGTTGACCTGGTGCCTCCTGGTGTGTCTCTCCTGCAGCTCCTGGAGGAAGCTGGAGCCGGAGTTACTGCGGCCCAGGAAGGCATCGGACCCGGACGCCTCGGTGGAGCTGTCCCAGCTGTCCGCGCTCCTCCGGCCGCCTCCGTACGTCTCATAGAGCTCCACCAGCAGGCAGTCCACGATGGAGCTTCTCGGGACTTTGACTCCATCTCCACGGGACTCCGAGTCACTGTCTGAGGCCGCGGCCGCACTTGGGGTGTCGGTGCCCGGCGGAGCTCCGCCGTCTGCCCGCTGCCCCGGAGCGGATGATGTGTCAACAGGTGACTCGGCCGGGCTCGTCCACCGCTGTAAGCCGCAGAAGTCATCCTGGAGGGAGGCGACAGAGTTGACAAAAACGCCGCTCTCGTCCTCCTCGGAAGCCACCCCGCGGTCGCATATGTCAACTTCTGAAAGTTCATTCCCGTTTAGTTTCACTTCCGTCGCCATTTTTTCCACCAGCGCCTAATTACTTATAATTCATCCTGTTCTTCCGTCAGCTTTTCTATTCTCCGCTTGTCAGTTTAACAACAGAAGTTTTCTTTGAGCGTTTCGAGGAGGATAGAGTTCCTGGAGCATTCCATTTCCCTCCTCAAAAAGGTGGAAATCCGTCTCTCTCCCGCTCGTTTCCTTCCTGAATGGGTCGTTCCCGGACTCCGGCCACCCCTACTGGACTGGCATAATGGACCAGTCCACTCCTGAACTTCTTTGCGGCTGCTAAACTTTTTTCCTGGTCGCGCGACAGGTGCCTGTGGATTGACCAATGAGGATGAAGCCAAAAGAAAATCGGCGCATCCACTTCCGTGTGTCAGGCCTGTGATAGGAAACGTTACCGTGTATTTACATCTGCGACACACCTTCGAAAATAGCGGAATATAACGTGAAGTTCAGGAATGAATTCACGTTAGTTGCGTCACAGAACATTTTAGAAAGTTTTTTGTTGTTGTTGTTGAAATAATGAACCTGATATTCAATGTTTCAGAAATAGAAATAATAAATTTATTTAAATATTAAACAAACACCAATTGATGAAAATACTTTAATTACTGCCACGCCCTTAAATTATTATTATTATTATTCTGATAAAGCATGTACATTTTATTACAATATGAGGGATTTTTCCTTTTGTCATCACTTTCTCGTTAATACATGTAAAAATATGATTTAATGAAAAAAATAAAATAATCGTTCCGACATTGTGTATTTTTATGCTTGAGTTACAAATATGCAAACATTATAAAGCAAATAAATGAAATCGTTTGATATTAGTAGTCATAATGGGGGCGTGACGTCCTAAAATCAGCTGATTCGGGCTTCCGTAGTTGGGCGTCACGTGACTCAAATAACCAGGAAGTGTTGTGAGTGGTTCGGGCCGACAGTGGGTTTACCTCGGAGAGGCTCGCTGACGAGGTTTCATGTTTGTTTATGGCGCATAGCTTCAGGAGGAGACGACGGGCGTCGGTAGTTTATGTTTAAACCGTCACAATGGACTCGAATGGCGCTCTCCTGCCATTTTTAACGAAATGTCTGCTAATCTGCGTCACTTTGCTGAGCTGCTCGACCTGCGGCTCTTCTGCCAAATCATCCCGGAGACCAAACATCCTCTTAATCCTGACCGACGATCTGGACGTGGCCATCGGGGGTCTGGTGAGGGGAATTCTGTTTTATTAATGTTTTTAGGTATTTTTAAACCTTGTGACGTAGTATTTACAGTCTTTAACGTTGTTTTTAAACTGATGACAGTGATAATGGGCGTCAGATAGTTGTTTTTTTTAATATTTATCCCATGCTGAATCACTGATCGATTTGTTTTAGCTTAAAATAAATGGATTAATGATTAACTAAATGTCATTTATGTTAAAAAGTTGACTTAAATCGTCTTTTTTTTACTTCTCCTTTCCTCCAGACTCCACTAAAAAAGACCAAAAAACTCATTGGTGATGCAGGAATATCGTTCTCTAATGCAGTAAGCATCATTATTTTCCCTCGTTGTCACGACTCATCATCGGGAATCGCATAAAAATCAAAACAGAAGCCCTGCCTGTCATCCTAAAACGGAAAAGTGAAAGTAAAACAGGATCGTTTCCACTTCTTGTTCATTTCTTCCCCATCTGCCCTTTCAGTTCGTCGCCAGCCCACTGTGCTGCCCCAGCAGGGCCAGCATCCTGACGGGGAAATACCCCCACAACCACCACGTCATCAACAACACCCTGGAGGGCAATTGCAGCAGCCAAGCGTGGCAGAAGAGCGAGGAAGCCAACACCTTCCCCGCCCTGCTCAAGTCACGCGCCGGTTACCAGACCTTCTTTGCCGGGAAATACCTGAACCAGGTAGGAGACAGTTTTTTGTGGATTTGCAGTTGTAAATCAGACGATACGTGTTAAAAAAACGTCTTTCCAAGTGATGATCGATGGTGAAAGCAGTCATGTGATTCGTCCACATGATAAACTCAGTCATGAGACGTCTACGTCACCTAAATTGCGAAAACCTGAACTCTTCACCCTGTATGTTCAGTATTTCCAAATCTTTTTTTGGACTTGTGACTCCCTAAAGTTGAATAAACTCAACCTGTGACCCCCACCCCTCTTTCCTCCCCCACACTGACATGATAGATCATCACATGTTCTGTTAATCTGTTTTCTCGTTCCAGTATGGTCACACGGAGGCTGGAGGACCGGAGCACGTTCCTCCAGGTTGGGACTTCTGGGTCGGACTGGTGAGGATGTGACCTTTGACCTTTCCTCCTGTCAGCATCAGCGAGTCTGATGTTTTTGGTGGATTTAAGATTGCTTCCGAGAAACCTGACTGGAAAACGCAGCCCAGTTGCTCTACACGCATGTTCATGAACTTCACAAGGTCACGTGACTCCAGGCTGGGGGAGGAGCTAAAGTAACAAACAAGCTAAAATTAGAATTTCCCGTACGCGTCTGACCGTTTTCACCCGAGTCGTGATTCATCGCAGCGAGGTCACGACTGTTTACCTTTCGCTCGGCAAACAGACGTGAGAACTGGTCTCATGACTGGATTTCTAATCTCACGCGGCGGTAGCAGATTGTCAGCTGACGCTGTATGAAAACTAAAACCGTTCATCAGGTTTGTGTTTTGCAGGTGAAGAACTCGAAATACTACAACTACACTCTGTCCGTGAACGGAAAGGCCCAGAAACACGGAGAAGAATACAGCAAAGACTACCTGACAGACGTGCTGGTGAGAAAAATAACGCAGACGTGATCAAACCCCCCCCCGACAGAAAGTAGCGTGACCTTTCCTCATCCCCGTCTCTTCCCCCCTCAGGCCAACATGTCCCTCGACTTCCTCCAGTACAAGTCCAACTGGCAGCCGTTCTTCATGATGGTTTCCACGCCGGCGCCCCACTCCCCCTGGACGTCGGCTCCTCAGTTCCAGGACAGTTTCAAGGATGTCAAGGCCCCCAGAGACCCCAACTTCAACGTCCACGGGAAGGTGTGCTCCCCCAGCAGTTGAAACGCGATCCGCTTACACCGGTGACGTTTAACCCCCCTCTCCTTCGGTTTGTCTCCAGGACAAACACTGGCTGATCAGACAGGCGAAAACTCCCATGAGCAACTCCTCCGTTCAGTTTCTGGATGATGCCTTCAGGAAGCGGTCGGTCTCTCCTTCCTCTTCCTCCTTCTTCTTCCATCTTTAACCCACACTTACGTTCCGTTACTTCCTGTTTGTCGTGGATTCATCCAGGTTCCCTTTCCCCCTGCAGGTGGCGAACGCTGCTCTCCGTCGACGACCTGGTGGAGACCCTGGTGAAGAAGCTGGAGGCCAGAGGCGAACTGGAGAACACGTACATCTTCTTCACCTCGGACAACGGCTACCACACAGGTGCGAAGCCGCCGCGCCTCCTGGAACCAACAGGAAACGAACGGTTTTAACTTCCTCTCCGTGTTTCTGGCTCCTTCCTCTTCCTCAGGTCAGTTCTCTCTTCCCGTGGACAAGAGGCAGCTCTACGAGTTCGACATCAGAGTTCCCCTCATGGTCCGAGGGCCGAACATCAAGCCAAACCAGACCAGCCAGGTACCGACCCCCCCAGTAGATGTCTAGAAACGCACCTTTGAATCCTCAAGTTTCAACCGATCCCTGTTTTCCAGCTGCTGGTGGCGAACGTCGACCTCGGCCCCACCCTGCTGGACATCGCCGGCTTGGACGTGAGCAAGACGTCGATGGACGGCACGTCCTTCCTGCCCGTGATGGTAAGACGAGCGCCGGCGATCAAAACGTCACAAACGCACCCCCAAAACTCATCTGAATGTGTCTCCAGGAGGGGAAGACGAACAGCAGCAGCTGGAGGACCGACTTCCTGGTGGAATACGAAGGCGAGGGGAGGAACGTGTCCGACCCGGCCTGCCCCCTGCTGGGACCGGGTGTGACGGTACGCCGCCGAGTCGATTACGTTTTTTCAGAGGGAATTAACGCAGGAGGAATCACGCCACTCTTCTTCTTCCTCCAGGACTGTTTCCCCGACTGCGTCTGCGAGGATTCCTACAACAACACCTACGCCTGCGTGCGCACCGTCGCCCCCTCTGCTAACCTGCAGTACTGCGAGTTTGACGACAACGAGGTGGGAATGCCTCTTCATTCTTTTTCTTTGACATGCTTCTTTGTGTGGCGTCATCTGGTGGTGAATTCAGGAACTACACTCACACCGACTGACGCTTGTCGCTCTTCCCCTTTAGGTGTTCGTAGAGGTCTACAATGTGACCTCTGACCCCTACCAGCTGACCAACATCGCCAAAACCATCGACCAGGAAGTCCTGGAGAAGATGAACCACCGGCTGATGATGCTGCAGTCCTGCGCCGGAAAATCCTGTCGGACTCCCGGCGTGTACGATACCAGGTCGGTCCGTCAGATTTAAAGGGTTTCCAAAAAGTCTCATGAACTCAAACGTGACTCCGGAGCTTCTGCCGTTTCCTCAGGTATCGATTCGACCCCCGCCAGATGTTCAGCAGCCACAGCTGGCGGCTCAGGAGACTCAGCCAGAGGATGAAGTGAGCAGACGAGGGAGAGGAGGGACGGAGAAGAGGAAGGGCTGCGTTGTTTCGTCTTCAGCCTTTCGTGATGTTGTTGCCTTGTTAGCGGACCTCCTGAGCTGCTCTCCGTTTGGTGTGGACGGAGAAGGGATCAGGCCAGTCTTATTTAGGGGGAATAGCTGGGTTGCCATAGTGACAGGAAGCCCCGGACCACCTTCGGGGCCTCCAGTTCGGGCCAAATTCTTTGAGGGTGGGGTTGGGTCAGGAGGCCATCCGCTTCGCGTCGTCGTGTCTGTCAGCGTTTTGCACGGCCAGTCGTTTCCATTTAAAACCTCACATCAAACACGTCGACCATCCAGATGCAGAGCCGGGTCACATGACCGTGTCGTCACAGACTCGTGTCAATGTTCAAAATCGATCAACGAGGAATAAAATGGACATTTAAGAATTTTCAGAAAATCCGCGAACCTCGCTTTTAGTTCGTTGCATGTTTGTGCATCGCACTTCCTGCGTTTCTTTTTGTCAGGATAAAACATATTTCCACTCAGGCTGAGCATAAAACCCTTCTTCCTTTTTTCTTCTAAGCACTAAAAACAATTCTTTTTTTTTTAAATAATAACATTGTTTTGCATTTTAAAAAATTGGAGAATATGAGAAAAACATTTTTACTAATTAATAAGACATTAATAACTAATAAAACAATTGATAAAAGTAAATAAATGAAGCTACTGAGGGTATTGATTACCATTGATCATTTGACAACCATGGAATTTCCCCCCAATGTCAGACTTTAGGAAGATAGCGCCACCTGCAGGCGAGCTGCTGCTAGCAGTGTGGAAGGGTATTATTTTTATACAAAATCTGATTAACACACTCTTTAATTTGTCCCAAAGTCCAAGAATTTGAATTAATAATTTGTTTCTTTAAGTCACTTTAAACATGGATTTCCATGTTGGAGAAACTTTGACGTGTTAAAAAGAATTATTTCTAATTTGACTTTTGTGATATTTCACGGCGCCAAATTGCAGAAATTAAATTTTTTACTGTGAAAGAAACACTTAAGGTGTGTTAAGTCCAGAGAGGCCAAATAAAATATAATTTAATGAAGAGACTGCCATAGAAGAGGAATCTATATTTGATATCTATCTGCTTCACGTTCTTCATAATTCCATGAAGGAAAAAAAAATTAACAAATTTCTTTCATATTTTTTGCCTTAAAATTCCTTTGTTGATCCTCCACAGGGGGTTTAAAAATCCACAGGTTTTAGGTAAAACCTCCCAAAAGTGAGACATCTTCCAGAAAGTCTCTGGGACGCTTTGGGGTAAAGTGAACTTTTTTTTTTATGTGTGACTTTTTGTTTTTCTGGCTGACAAACCGGCTGTGAATCGTGACTCGATGATCGTATTGTTGTTGTTGCTGCTCTGTCTTCCTCTGTGATCAGGCTTAACGTGACAGCACTGAGATTTCACCTCCCGGACTCGGACTTCGGGACTCAGACTCGCGCTTTGTTATTATTTCCGATCACTTTCACATCACTGATGCACTTTTCAATCGATCAAAATGTTTCTTTGGGTTTGGAATGTTGTTGTTTTTTTTCCAGAGTAGTTTATGATGATGATGTTTTAGCCTCGTGTGTTTTTGTTCGAATAAAGATGTTCAAATATCACAAAATAAATTCACTTCATGTCATTACTGGTAACAAATGATTGATTCTAAGAGTGAAACAAATTTGATGTCATCTACAGTCAATAACAAGCTTCACACAATCTAGAGAATGAAATAAAATAAGTAAAATAAGACGTCACACGAAACTATACAGCCTACCTGTATAGTTTAACATTTAAGGTGTCTTCTTATGATTTCAATAAATTTAAATCATAATTAAAATTCAGTTTATTTAATGTATTTTTTCTAAAGCAGTTGATTCAAATCTATTGAAAAACTGATTGGAAATCAAATAAGCTAATTCAGGCGACGTGTTGCAGTTACCACGGGCGGCCACGTGGGGGCGGTGTTGCCAAACAAATCTGTAATGTTTCGAACGTTACCTGAAATGACCCAGAAAGGCCTGAATCCGTGTTTTTATTCATCTCTCATCGCCTTAGAGATGCACATCCTGACTTTAGGTGTTTTACAACAGGAAATAAAACCTCATCCGCCGTAAGGCTCCGAATCTACAGGGAGAGAATCCATTTGTTCTCCTCTGAAGCTACCTCTTTTTCTTTTTTTTTCGTGGCCTTTTGAAAATCCCGGATACCTTTTTGGAAGCGTCTCCTCGCGGCCCCATTTCGGATCAAAGCATATTTTCCTAACCCGGGTCTCACCTTGCAATAAGGCTTCCCGGCTTCCTGCGGGATGATGTCAGCTGTTTTGACTCGCCGGGCTCGCCGAGGTGAAGGAGAAGCCAGTCGAGACCTGTCTGAGCTGGTAGGGAGAGATGGGAACATACCGCCCCCCACCACCCCCACTACAAACAGCCTACCCCCAACCCCCTTAGCACAACGCTCCTCTGGTCTTCACTCCTAGATGTCAACTCCTACTATTTGGAAGCGTTTCAGGAAGGGATGGGAAAAAATTATTTCCCACACATCTGGAATCCTTGAATAAAAATCTAGTGCTAATGCTAGTCTAATGCTTAGCTAATGCTAATCCTTTAGCTTCAGAGATGTCACCTATAAGCAGAGCTAAACTATCTTCCTACGTATCAATCATCTTGTCTCGCTCTGTAACAAATAGCTCACTAGATTCTTGCAAGATGGCACCTTTATCCCCCCTGACCAGACATGCTAAACACTCATCCTCTGACTAACACAACAGTCACATTAGCATTGAGGCTACAAACCCTGTCTAGACTTTATTAGAGCCGTGAAGACCAGGAGAAACATCTGACATTGTGACCGATTGCTTGGAAACGAGATCGACTCTCCTTTCTCACCACCTCGCCACTCCCAAGACAGAAATCAACAAGGAAAGTTTGAGGCGTGTCCCGGGAAGCTGATGAGTAACCAGGCTACCACACACACACACACACACACACACACACACACACACACACACACACACACACACACACACACACACACACACACACACACACACACACACACACACAGACTGTCTGATTTTGTTTGTAGGGTTCAATCATCTTTGAACTCGTGACCTTCCTGTGGAGGATCCCCCAAACTCTGGCCTCTGACTAGAGTCGAAATTAGACCGCCGTAGCTTCCTCCCGCTGGGCCCCACCCCTTTTACTGCTGTGCAGCGAATCCCTGGTCAGATTCCACAAAACCTACTTGGAGAAGTTTAACTGCAAATACCCTGCAGTCGGAGGGGCACCCTGTGGTCAGTGGGGTGCTCTAGGATTGGAGGGGTACTCTACGGTCGGAGGGGTAATCTACGGTCGGAAGGGTACTCTACGATCAGAGGGCTACTCTATGGTCGGAGGGGTGCTCTAGGGTTGGAGGGGTACCCTGAAGTCAGAGGGGCACCCTGTCGTTGGAGGTGTACCCTGAGGTCAGAGAGGTACCCTGTGGTCGAAGGGGTATCCTGTGGTCGGAGGGGCACCCTGTAGTTGGAGGGGTACCCTACATTCAGAGAGGCACCCTAGGCTCCTCTCTCTGCTTTGTGGTGGTTTTCCTCTGCTGGGACGGCCCATCTGCGGACCACATGGTCCAGCTGTGGCGGGGTGATGATGAGGACACTGACGGGGTTACCGAGGAAACCGCAGAGGAAAGAAGCATCGTGTTCTCCATCCAGAGATGCCCTCTCCTCCCTGGCATTAAAGTGGAACTGATTCTCCTCCTCATCCTCGTTCATCACAGGGCTTCTCCTTCCCAACTGTGTCCCTAGACAACAATCGTCTTTGTTCCGCTGTAAGGCGGTGGGACGGGGGTAATTACAGTGCTGAGGGGAACCGTATGCTAAACTAGAAGCCAGATGTGGCACCATGTGCTTTTGTTCGTCTCTGATGTCAGACACTCCTTAAACTTGCTGCCCTCTCTGATGCGGTCGTGTCCGCCTTCCTTTCACCCAGCTGGACGCCCAACCGCCGCCGATTACCAACAAATTGGAAACGCCGCAGAGCGCAGCTCAGATATAGATTCTCAAGGTGCAGCATGGGAACTGTCGCACAAATGAGGTGCAGGACGCCGTCGCGCTCTGAAAACGGAGACTATGGCGGGATGCAAAAGCAATTAGACGAAGGACAGAAGAGCGCCTGAGGTTAAGGAGAGGAAATTGAAGTTTGTGTCGTGTGTCGATGGATGAAGCGCGCTCTAACCCAACACCCGTTACTTCTTCATCTTTAGGATCCGAACGGGTTCCGATCCACGTTTCGTTTGAGTCGGCAACAGTCAATCGGTCATTTTTACACAACTTATTAATGTTATTCTAATTTATAATTCAAATCTTACAAGTCGAAACCTTGAATCCATCCCAGATCCCAAAGACATCGATCCCCGACAGATTTGGAGAAAATATTCTGTGTACGGTTGCAGCGTTTGCCTTGAAGGAGCTGAAGAAAGTTTGTTTAAATGGACTTTTTTTTTTTTTTTTTGCACGAGTCTGAATTATTTATTCACGTCGAGTTATTAGAAGAACCGTCCAATCGCAGCTGCGTTTCCCCCCTCGTGTGTAGAAACCATATTCTACCCGGGACCCTTCTGTTCGATAAACGAGCGACCAATCCAAACACGGTTAATTATTCAACGTGTTGCGCTGCTGTTGATGGGAATTGCTCTCCGTTTGTCCCTGAACATCGCTGTGAAAAAGCTCGCATTGTGTTTTAACCTCGGAATATAAATCCTGTGGACGCGTTGATCCCACCCCATTTGGAAAACACAATTCCAGAGTATTATCTAGAGCGAAATTCAGCTTTGCTTCTTTACTTAATTCTCTATGATTATTTTTTAAGTGTAAAAATTTGCTTCACAGAGCGGCTAGCATGGTTGCTACTAACTTCAATAATGCTCACATTGATCAAAATTTGCGATATTTTTATTCGTTAAATAAGATGCATTTTCCTGAAACAACTCATATTTGATAAGCGTTGAAACTAAATTAAATTTTAAAGGATCCGGCAGCAGGTGCGGTCCTGACAGGCGTGTTTCGACCACAACTGGTCGCCATAAATTCATCATATTCCTGTGTGCGCGTTCCAGATTTAATTTACTTCCAGCTGCCAGGACGCACATCTGCTGCTCGGATGGAGCCGGCGGTCTTTAAGTTGCGGGATCGTCTCCGCCCTGACACGTCGTAACTAACCGACCAGATGGTGATGCTCAAAACGGATGGAATCGCGGGACGTCTCCGCAACCTCAAACGGCACCTGAGTCAATCTGGAGGAACCCCGATGAGTCTAAATGTTGGCGGTTAGACGAACCCCCCAAACCAGACATGCTAACAAGACTTCCATGCTCTTATTCGTCTTCTGCTGTTGCTGACTCCCTAATTGGTCGCAGGCCGTTTCGAGTATCGTCAACCAGTTTTAACTTCGCTGGCTCGGCACTTCAAACGCATTCCTCTCCCTCACAGTTGGACGCGACTTCAAAATATTCCCCAACCAGTTGTAAAAAGCCCGGTGGAAACGGAGGCCCCCTCTCCGTTGGCCTCCCCTCGCGGCGGCGTGCGTTGCCATGGCGCTCAGGTGGTGTTGACACTGGAGGGTGTAAACAGACGCTAAAGAAGAGGGAGAAAGGTGGCGGCGTGTCAGGCGCAGACCGGAGGAGGCTGGAATGTTAGCGTTAGCATGTGGCTCTCCATGTGGAAACACTGATAAGAATAAAAGCAGATTAAGTGACGTCCGTGTTTCTAGTAAATATAGCTTCTCCTTTCAGCTCCCTTTTAGTCCCCGCCCCCCAAATGCTAAATGCTAAAGCTAATGGTAGGCAATGGCAAAGTCGGCGGCGGTTGTCGCGTCAACGGTTTACGTCTTCAACCGCGCTGAAAAAAGCTAACGTTCTCAGGAATGAGTCGAGTAATATTTCGTAGCGCGTTTATCCAGCTAACATGTCGGCGTCATCAGCGTAAAAAAGTCGCAAACTTAAATCCCGTCTTTAAGGTTTTACGCTTTTCTACCGCGGCGTGACTCCGTCCCATCCATCCATCCGTCTGTCCGTCGAACCCCCGAAGCAAAGACGGGCATCGCCCCCGCTTTCACCTTAATGGACTGGATTAATGGCTGGGCTGGGGGGCGGAGCCTCCATGCGGTCCTCGCCGTTCCTCATTTCCTGGCTGTTATCGGCTCGTGTGGTTTTGTTTTTCTGGATGGCAACCCCCAGAAAGAAGAGAGAGCCTCAATCACAGGGGAGGGGGCAGCTTATCCTCGCCGACCACCCCACCGGTGGCGGTTATGCAACCCACGGGGGCTATTCTCGGTCAGGACCGGGGGGTGGGGAGGTGGGGTGACTCACGTTCACATCAAGCAACCTCAGGGCAAAAACAAAGAACAGGAACATTTGGTGCAAACCAACTGTAATAACTGCTTTTTTATTGGCTGTGGTGACGAGTTTGGGGTGGGGGGGTTGTTGGATGGGTGGGGGGCAGCACTGCTGGGTCAGCTAAGCCGTGCTGTCACCTCTCTGTTAGCTCAGCATTTTTGGACATACAGTATATCTGCTATGCGAAGCTGCTGGGCTGACGATATGTCTCTCAACCCCCCCGACGACCCCCCCCCCCACCCCGCTATAAATTCTCATCGTCACAAAGCTGCTCAAATTAAACAAACTCTGCATTATTTAAATGTAGACGTCGTAAAGGTTAAAATCACGTGTTAAAATTAAAATCAGGCGTTTAAACGGTTCATTTTTTAATCCGTTCCTCAGTTTGCCGACTTTTTGCTTCACGCTCTGGGATTAGATGTGTGTTAGCCTACAGATTGATAGATTATAGAGAGGCCTACTGGTTTAAACTGTAAGACAATCCAGAACAGGGTCACATTTTACAAGGGAAGAGTATCTGTAAATAATACTTGTGAGAAAAGAACGTTTAAAACATTCCGTTCTGCAAAGACGGACGTTTTGGCGCGCACTGCTCAAATAATGTCTGGGATAAAATCTGTCTGATCGCCAGAATCTCGATCAGCAAAAGATTAAAAGAACTACAAAGCAAATATCCTGCATAAGATTTAAGTTGAAACATTTATTTAAAGATAGCATGAAAAATAAACATGTAAAATCAATGTATGAGCCAGATATGTGGAATAGTAATACACATTTTTATTGCAGTATTATTAATTTAATTTAATATTTTGAATTATTATCTGTCCACTATGCAAGAAAAAATATAAATGTGTTTATTTGATAAAAATAAACACAAATTTTAATACAAATTTAAACAATTTTACTAATTATATTTTTATTATTATATTATTATTATATTATTATTATTATTATATTATTACTGCATCATCTCTATATGCATTTGTGCCCATCAAATTTAAAATAGGGCGTTCAAATTGTTTGAAAGGCACAGGATAAATAAAGTTTAATTGATTTATTGAGTAACCGGATCCGACTACTGACGCACGAAACGCCACAGAGGCGGAGCTTGATTTCATTGGTCAGCAGGCGGGATCAACAGGTAGCGAACTCATCCGACCGGATCAAACATCCGGGAATTCCTTCCGCCCGGAACGCCGTCTGGATTCGTCAAAATTTTGGAAGCTTTTGTAAAAATCGACGTGGAGCGTGAACACGCCCCCAGAGGTCAAACGTTGATCACATGGTCTGATGGAGAAGAGTCCGATCTCTCGTTCCATCGCTGAATCCGAATTAAAACTGTGACCAAACGACTGCACAGCTTGATCCGGCGTTCTTACGTAATGCTGGAACCGAGCTCGCTTTCCGCCGCCAAGCCTCCGCCGCTCCGGCTTGGCCTACATCCTGTTTCTGGGCGTCCTGGTGAACGGTTCTGGGAGCGAACGGCGAGGAAGTGTCTCCGCTTGCAGAGGGAACCGGAGGCGGCGCGCTTCCCACTCACCAGCCTGCCGCGGCCCCCGCACACACGTAAGCACGCGGACACGTTCACGTGTGGTGGGCGACACGCCAGCTAGCGCACCGTCGTCGTCGTCGTCCCGTTTTGAGTCATCAGGTGGAAGAAATAGAAGTGACAGAATTAAATCCAGACATGAACGTGATTTATGAGACACGCAGCGCACCTACGGCGCCGCCGGTCGCTCCCCGCCCACACACACACACACACACACACACACACACACACGGCGGTGGAGTCGTCCCAGATGGACTACTATCAGAGCGGCGTTACGTAACAAAGAACCGCTTCAAGCGCTTGACTTGAACGAGCTTGGTGCGCCAGGTTTGGATGGTTCTCGCCATGCTGCTCGCAAAAAATCTGCAAGACGCCGCGAAATTCAGCGTGTCTGATTTAGTTTTAGGGGCTTGTTTTTTTTCCTTTTCACAAACACCAAATGGTCGTGTAAAATATGAGCATGAAAATGATTTCTGTTCATTCTGTCACCTTCTTGTCCTTCGAGGGGTCAAAGGTCAAGGATGGCGGCCGAAAACATGAAAATGGTACCAATGGAAATCACTCGGACGACGATACGGCGCAAAGATGGAGGAGGCGGAGTCAGATAACAACGTAAAGCTTATGTGAAGTGAAATAGAAGAAAAATGATCACAAATATTTATTTTGGTTCCACAAGACTGACGTGAAATGTTAATTAAGTGATTAAAACCAGGCAAAAATACCTTAAATTTGATTAAAACCAAACTGGAATACTTTAATTTGGATTAAAACCAGACAAAAATAACTCAAATTTGATTAAATTGGACTGAAATACTGAAATTTAAATTAAACCCAGACTATAATACTTTAATTTAGATAAAAAATTGGACTGAAATACTTTAAATCTTACTAATCGTAACTCCATGCAAATCAAATCTATAAATATTACAGTAAAACATTTATTTTTCATTTTGTGTGCTGCTAATTGAATTCAAATTTACACATCCTGAACATTACCTTTTCCCTCTGAGGGTTATTTGTACTGGTGGTGACCTTTGACCCCTGGAGGAGGCTGGTGGACTGCTGGTGCTAACGCTAACACTAGTGCTCCTCGCAGAGAGCCTCCTGTTAGGTGGGGAGGAGAAAGAGAGGAGGGGGAGGGGGGGTAACTGGGAACAGATGTAACTCCTGCCACGTACACACACACACACACACACACACACACACACACACACACACACACACACACACACACACACACACACACACACACACACACGTCAGCCTCTATCTCTTCCTCACTCGTGTCCTCCCTTCAAACCATGTTTTCAGCAGTGCCTCCCCCCTTTTTCCAGCTCTGACATTCCTCCCCAGACGTCACCCCTGTCTCACCCCTGGAACCCTGCCCCCCCACCCCCTCCACCGAACCGTCACCTCACCCCCACTGCAGGTCTCAACAACGGGCCCGCTGTGGCCCCGCTGGCGTCACCTGGTTCCCCCGCCGGACACAAGTCACTCCTGTGTGGGTGCAGGAGGACCCCCCTACACACATACACACACACACACACACACACGCACGCACGCACGCACACACACACACACACACACACACACACACACACACACACACACACACACACAAACACACACACAGCAGACCTGGGAGACACAGGAAGGGGCGGGGTTTATAATTTCCAGAGAGGAAGAACAAATTCAATTGGTGGACGACGTGAACTACAAGCCAAAGGTGCGACACATCAGGAAGTGAGCTAAGCTAGCTTTCAGAAAACTACAACTCCCAGCGGCTAACTCGCTGCTACCGCCGAAGCTAGCTTAGCTGCATCCAAGTGGAACAGTTGAATTGATTTCTCCTCAATGGTGTCGTATTTTTAGAGGCTTTAAAATGTCTTAAATAATTAAATTAAATTAAATTAAATTAAATTAAATTAAGATGCACTTATTGACCCCGAACTGGGAAATTTAAAAATTAAATTCTATTTAAAATAAAAATTTAAATTATTATTATTAACCAACGCTACTTAGCCGTGGCTAATTAGTCAATGCTAACAGGAGAGCTAACTGTCTGAAACATGAAGCGGCTTCAGCAGAAGCTGAGGTGTAAACAGACCAGAGGACACAATGGGGGGGTTGTGTTGGGGGGGTCTGTGTTGGCAGTGCTGCTCAGGAGGGAACTACAAGGTCCATGCTGTTATAACCCCCCACATCGCCTGTTATACCCCCCCACATCGCCTGTTACCCTCCCACATCGCCTGTTACCCCCCCACCCTGTGAGTGTTTTACAATCAGCTCTGATGCAATCAGAACAATCCCTCCTTTATGCGACCTGTGATCCTCACTGAGGTGGGGGTCCAACCTGTGGTTCTGGTTCTGGTCCTGGGGAGTGAGTGTGTGTGTGTGTCCTCTTCCTCTCTAGTATTATGGGATGTCAGTGCTGCCGTGTTGCAGGAATGCATCCTGTATTCCTGCTGAAAGCAGCAGGATGTTGCTGATGCTCATAGGTTCTTTCAGGCGCCAGGCCCCGCCCCCCACCCCGGGCCAATCACAAAGCAGCGCGGCCGCCTGCTCGGACCGATGGACCACACAAACGCCACCGGTGGCACAAACATGTCTGTAAACGCACGTGGGCATTCCTGACATGCCTGCCTGTTTATACGGCCCGGGGGGGTCAGTGGGGTTCACGAGCGGCCGGGGGCAAACGTGATGCGTGGATGTTACCAGAGAAGCCCCCCTCACCCCGCCCCTCACCCCCTATTTGGACCCCATGAAAGGACCAGGTTGGACTCCATCACCCCGCCATCATGGGCTGCAGCCCCCCCTCCAGAACCCGATCGATCAAAAGGAACCATTCGCTCATCAATAACTGATTTCAACTTATTTAAACCGACGGTACATTTTAGGACGTGTCCATTCACATTCCTTCATGCCCGTTTGAACCCGCCCCCCCGCGCCCCCCAACCCCGATCCAGGCCCCCGGACGCAGATGAACCCTACGACCGCTCACCACCCTCTGTTTCTATTGGCAGCTCCGCAGCAGGTCCTGTGAGGCCTCTGATTGGTCAGTTCAGTGCTGAGGAACACGTTAGCATGTTGCTAACCGAACGTGGAATTTGTTAAATTATTCTACACTTGGGAGAAGAATAATAACAAATAATTAATTAATTTCCAATGAATAAATTATTCTCCACTTCGTGTCAATTCTTAAACAACTTTAAACCTGCTGGTTTAGCGATAGGGCGCTAAAAGGTCACATGACGTATCGCAGGCTGCTGATTGGTCAGAGAGCGAAGCTTCTTCATCACTGCATTCAAACGGCCAATCACAGAGCAGATCAGGAGAGGCGTGTTTAATGTTGCGCCAAGTGTCGCCATAGCGACCAGCTTCGATGACGTGGCGCTACTGTCTAACGGAAACGTCTTTTTAATAATTGAGTTCATCAAGAGTGGGCTGTGATTAATCACAAATGATCAGTGATGTCATCAAACAGACTAAAAAACGAATGGTCACATGACCTGCTCTGAGCCTCTGATTGGTGGAGGTCAAACATGTCAGTGCTGCAGTGCAAGAGCGAGTCGAGGTTTTAATGGCGGCATCAGCATCGCTGTGTGTTCACACACATACACACACACACACCAACACACACACACACACACACACACACACACACACACACACACAGCAGGAGCCTGGACGATGTCATGATCCTGATCATCCAGTGATGCTTCCTCCCGCCTCCTGCCCTGGAAGCGTGGGGGGAGGGGGGGGTGAGATGGAAGGGTAGTGATGGGGGGGGCTGGGGGGGCTGATGGGGGGGGGGGGAGTGGCAGCCCTCAGCCTTTTCCAGGTTGTGAATAATTAACGTTCACCGGGCAGATTACTGAAGGTCTATATTTAGTCGTCGTGA
This sequence comes from Antennarius striatus, assembly GCF_040054535.1. Lineage (NCBI taxonomy): Eukaryota > Metazoa > Chordata > Actinopteri > Lophiiformes > Antennariidae > Antennarius > Antennarius striatus. Next base: position 1,983,920 of record NC_090797.1, on the reverse strand, counting down.
CGACCCTCACCGGTGAGTCATGACTCATCGAAACGTAAGACGGGGAACTCGCGTCATGCCAACGTACACACACGGAAACCTAATCTTGTTTTCAGTCAGCGCGCACACACACACACACACACACACACACACACACACACACACACACACACACACACACACACGCACACACACACACACACACACACACACACACACACACACTGCAGATCAAACATAACAGGAACAATGGTCATGAATCATCCTGAGTGAGTTTCCAAACAACACTTTTATTCCGCTGACATAAAGGTCATCGCCGCGTGACGCAACGCCGCGAACAGACGGTGACGCAAACGTGAACGGCCGGCTCGCCCCATTCAAAACAACAACAACAACAACAACAATAAACAAACAAACAAAACCTCCTCAGTCTCCTGGGTTTGTCGCTGCACCAGCCTGGTCATGTGACTCCTGGGAATCACATGACTTTTTTTAATCGGAATCTTTTTTACATCCTTTAACTAAAATAATCTTTAGACTTCAATCCGTGTTAAACCGGAACGAATCTACACACGCGTGTTATCGCTCTCCCTGAAGCTCCTTGTGACCCCGCATCCACACTCTGGCCTGCTGTTGAACCCGCAAAGCATGCTGGGTAAGCATGAACGTATAGAATATATCTACATCCCGGGCCGTTTAATAAATGCGCTGACTGGTTTTTTCCTTTCCCGATCCAGCTGTGCCTTTCGTTCGCCCTCTCCGCTTCGCTTCCCAGCGATCGGCGCTGTCAAGTCGCGTCTCGTCGCGGCGCCGTGAAGGAGGCTTTTAAGGGGTTCATTCTGAGGGTGGGTTGGAGTCCCGCCGGCAAGCAGGAGCACGGTTGTCCTCCAGGCTACGAAGGAATGCCAGGAGGGGGATGTTGACACGTCTTAAACACACACGCCTTCCAAATTTGCCTCTCCGTGGCGTCATCTGGCTATTTGCATGCCAGAGCGCGGCGACGGTTGACCGGGAATGATGTCACCGCTGCAGGTGAGCGGCTGGAGCTAGCTCAAAGCGCTAACACCTCCGTGGAAACGTAAAAGAACGTTTGAGGAGTCGTAGCGGCGCCAGCGGCGGCGAAGCATCCCGGGACCTCTGGCGTCCACCTGAACGCCCACGCCAGTGCTTCACCACGCCTCTTCGCTCCTCTTCCTCTCCGGTTTTGGCAGCCAACAGGAGAACAAGGTGATTCACGGGAAGTTATTTCCAGTTTTTACCGCGACCCAGGCTCGACCTCAGAGCGGAAGAAAGAAAGGCATCCTTCCGTTGGCGGAGGCCGCATCGATCACATGACCTCTTCTCTTACTCGCCGTTTCGCTTCACATCCTTCTGAAGAAGCGCTTTTCGTGAAAGAAGTCGGAGCTTGTGAAACGCTCGGGGTTCGAAAAGCATCCGAGGGATTCGCCGGATTGTACGGCGATAAATCTGGGCCCTTTCTGGCGCCACGTTACGCAAAGGTCGCGCAAAAAACGAGGCTGCAATCACACACTTTTCCACTTTGGAATACCCCCCAAATATTTCTCCCTCATCAAGACAATGGGTTGAAATTTAAGGTCCAAGAATGAAGCGTTTGATTATCAGCGTTTAAAATTCACCACATACGTTTTTTTTCTCCTTCCAGCGCTCCAACTTTAAGCGTCTTTTCCTGCATATTTGTAGGCGTTTAATGAGTAAAATCAGACTCAGAGCAGCTCCTGATTAATCAGCTCAATCTGCTGCATAATTTAGATTTCATTTAGATGCTCCTGCCTCGCAGCCGTCGCTCCGCAGCTTTATTCACGTTTCTGCTGCTGGTATTTACGACATTGTTCGTGCAAACTCTTCGCACATGTCCCAAATACATTCAGAAGGCTCCGAGAGGTTGTTTGTAAATTGAATTGTTTGTTAGTTGTTATTTATTAAAATTTCAATCTATAATCACCATTTCACATTATCTAAATATCATTAGTTCTCTAAATGCTAAAGTTCCATTCCCTCAGACTGACCAGAAACAATTAAAACAACACATAATAAATAAAATACAGCGTCAGGTCGTTTAGAGTAAAGTTGTTCTTGATTGTACGTATGATTTCACAAATACTGGACTCTAAAATCACTAGAACACCGTTAAAAGTTCTTAATGTTATGTAATGCTACAATAAATTAGAATAAAACATGTAATCATATTAAAATACGTACGTATAGCTCCAATATCTATCGTTAAACTTAACTCATGAGTCGCATTATCGTTTTAATCCAGACTAGTTCACGGTAAACTTCAATCCTGATAATTTAATCCTTGAGGAGAAGAAGAAGTTAGCATGTAGCATGTAGCTTACCTTGAGAGGGAAGGCAGAGGAGGAAGGAGAAGTTATTGTGGGTCAGAATCAGAGATGGTCACCACTGCTACTATCTCCACTAGCCTTTGCTTTATCATCACGATAAACAGAGAAGTCTCCAAGGTAGGAAGCCTGACGCTCTGAGATGCTAACAGACAACTGTGGTTGTGGTGCTGTTGTGTGTAACTTGAAGTTTTGGGTATTGGAAGCATATGCTTTTATTTTGAAGACCAAAAAAAACTATACTTCCGGGTGAAGTGACAAAGAAGAAGCTGCCCATGGAGTAAACCTGGAGAAGGTGCGCACACAGGGGTGCTGCCCCCGTGGAGGTTATGGCAGAAAGGGGAACCGCAGGACAATAGCTGAGTATGGTGAAGCGCGTTTGTTCGTATCCGTGAATGTTCGTAAGTCGTACGTTCGTATCTTGAGGACTACCTGTACCCGAGTCGTTTCTTGGAAATTTTGAGTCGCGGCTGATCGGGTTTAAAATAAATTGCCCTGTTTTTTCTACATTTCCCTGTTTGATGGTGTTTATCAGACTCAACCCATTTACCTTCCACTTACGTGTTATTTCCTATTGTGTGTGAAGCTGCGTGGAGCCTCTCCATACGGCAAACAGCATGGGCCTGTTTGTTTGCGTGTCCTCCGGTGTGTACACACTCGTGCGTTGGTGCACAGGTGTGTCTCTGGTGCCCTTTTCCCTGTGTGTGTGTGTGTGTGTGTGTGTGTGTGTGTGTGTGTGTGTGTGTGTGTGTGTGTGTGTGTGTGTGTGTCGTGGGAGTGGAGTAACGCTAAGAGCGCCGGCCTTTTGGGAACAATAGTAGAGTATTACTGGAAATCCCTTGTTTCCCCTTCTCAGAACAGGCTGTCCTAGTTGTAACACGATCACTGTGACAACCGTGGCCATCGCCGTGGCTACGGATCTACAGGTAAACAAGGTGGAGGAGGAGGGAAATGGGAGACGGGGGAGGGGGAAGCAGGTGGAGGTGAGGAGTAAAGGATGAGGAGAAAAAGAGGGAAGGAGGTCAGAGGACCAAACACCGGAGGTGAACAGGATACGGACGATGCTTCGGTGACACAACCGGGTCGAAGAGCTCCGGTTTCATCCGGGATTCTTCTTTTTAATGTGAGAAACCAACGAGCGCCAACGCCAACGCGATAACGCTGAGTCACGCCTTCCCTTCCCATGAACACCTGTGATGACCTAAACATAGCCGGTAGCGCCGCGGCGGCGGGACGGACGAACGCCGCCAGAATTCAAACATGAATCCTTGCATTTATTTCCCACATGCTAACATTTAATTCACGTTTTTATTGCACGTATGTGTCTTTTATGACAGTTTCTGTTTCTTTGAGGTAGCCGCTAATGCTAGCTGCTACCAGCTATGCCTTGATTCTGTTCATAAAATGGTTTTAAAGTCCACCTCCTTCGTCTTTCTGAGAAAGCTCAACATTTCCCGCTCCCTCGGACTCCCAGGGTCCCGCTGGTCGTACGTTCTGAGCGGTGGACGTTTAGCTCAGCGGCGCACCTCCTACATGTGGTGGATGGCGAAGCCTGGAGGAGTGGCGGCGTTTCTCTCCTCTCCCAGGAGCTCCCAAACATTCCTGGCGGCGCGAGGAGACGGAAGCCGGGGGCCCGTAGCGGTCATCGAGTCCCCGCGGTAAAAACACGCGCCCTCTAATCAGCGCCGCTGCGGAGGCGCACCGGCTTCTCGTGGGCGTCCCAAACGCTCGGCCGTTTCTCACAGCTTGTAATCGGAGCCCGGCTCGAGTAAACCGTGTCCGTCGACCACATTGCGATATTTATTCAGCTGAAATGAAAGGACGAAAGTTTGTTTTCTCTGTTGTGATATCATCCGCTCACGGTCGCCGCGGTGACCGCCGTTTATCTTTTTGAAGAGGAGATTCAGGTTCACCGGGGGAACGCAAGTAGGACAGCAAATCAGAAATCGTCAAATTTGAGGATGGAAGCAATTTAATTGGATGACATGTATAACTTTTCATGATGTCATCACCTTTACATCTTCAAAAAAGGAAGTTTAGCGTTCAGCTAGCTGGCGCCTCACTTCGAATGTCTGCATTTCCTTTAAAATGTCTCAGTAAATGTGTGCTAAAGTCGATGTTTCTTCTTCCACCACTTCTTATTATTCATCATCATCATCTTTATTATAACTTTTGTATTGTTCAGATATGATTTGCTGATGGAGAATGAAAGGAAGGTGATATTTTGCTCTAGGTCACGTGTTTTATGACCTTTAGTAGCGGTTTGGTTTGGCATGATCTCCGACTGATTATTTATTCATTCATTCATTCTTTTTCCAAACCACTAATTCTGCTTTCTCAGGTCACGGCGACCGGTTATTTAAATTCCATTAAAATAGACTGGTGCTAAAAAGCTACGGCTAATATTCAGGTTAGAAAACCAGCTTCTGCCTGGGGCCACATGGCAAATAAAAAAAGTACAAAAGGTATGAAGTCAAACTTTATAAAATTGTGGGTGAAAAAATGAAGATCGTGATTGACCCGAGCGCCAAGGTCGCCGTAGCAAACCCCCTCTGACGGGAAGATCTACGTCTCCCAACCACGAGGACGTTCTACCATCTGCTCATCTTCACCTGTTCATTGAGGTCACATGGGAGTTGTAGCCCCTCCCACTTCTCCTACAAAAGGAAACCCTCTGAGTCAGTCTGACGCGTATTTCTTTCAGTATCATGACGGTTTTCCGGTGTGACTTGCGCGAGCGGCGTGACGCGTATTCCTTTCTTCTGATGGGTCCACCGTGACCGAGGCAAACACAACCGCAGCTTTGTGTTTGTTCTGGACGCCTCAAGGCGGCGGCGTCGTTGGTATCGACGTCACGCTGACGTCAAGACAGTGACGGTATTAATACGCCCACAAGATACCTGACTTTTCCTTCCGCTAGCAAATCGTTGGGTTTCTGAAACGACCGCAGAGATGCTAAGACAGGAATAAACACACCGGTTTTGTCGGTCCAGCATTCCGTCTTTATCTGACGCGTCTTTGTTGCGTTGCTGCACAATAGGCCGCTGTGTCGCGCTGTTATTCCCAGGAACAGTGTCCCGTTTCATCAGCAGAAACGACGCTTCCCATCGCCGGAGAAACACAACAGCCACAGGGCGGAACCATTGGCAGGTCGACGCCGCCTTTGATCGTATTACAAGCTCGCAAAAAAACAAAGTGATTAAGATCTTTCTGTCCTTCCTCAAAAAGTCCCGCCTTTCTTCTCACCAGGCCACTCCTTTTTTTCCCATCATTCCATCTGATGCAGGACAACTTGTTCCCGTCTTGGGGATATTAAACCTCTGCCCTCACCTCAGTTCACCTGCTGAGGCACGCATGTGTTGTTGTTGTTGTTGTTGTTGTTGTTGTGAGGTGAACAAACAATCGTTTGTGCGTGTTTCTCTGGTCGTCGCTTCATGATAACAAACAAACGATTGAATTGAGGAAATTATTCTGATGAGGGAACAACAAAGATGGAGCAGATGGAGATAATTCAAACATAAGCAAAGGAGTTGTGTGTTTGTTTGTGGTTACCTGTGTGTGTGTGTGTGTGTGTGTGTGTGTGTGTGTGTGTTTCTATCTCCTAAATCACACTAGCCCGGTGTTTACAGCGCGTCCTGTTGACCTAGAACAGCCAGTTCCTCCGCCGTGACGCTAGCAGCTTCGCTCCAGCTGGGCGTCCAGGTACTCGTCTCCAGGAGTGACGCACTTTTCCGTGAATGTCGATCCGGACCGGTGAGAATTCCCTAAAGGAGGAGCTAATCCTTGTTACCGGCGGCGCTCCGGAGTCCCACGACAACCAGACTGTCGGATGTACCAAAGTAAACGAACGCGGTCAGGCTGGACCGAATGATGTTTAAACGTTCAAAGGTGAGGTTAGATGTTTGTTTGCTTTCATATTATCAGGATTACGCAGAAGCTACAACACAAACTTCTTGTCGTGGGAACATGATGGGAAAAATAAACATCAAATTTATGAAGTGGATCCTGAAAAAAGGGTGCTTTTTTTTTTTTTTTACTTTCTAAAAAACGTTTTGGTTTTTTTTTTAACTAAAATTTTGACTTTCCTCATGTTCTACGCCGGGATAGGCTCCAGCAACCCCCGTGACCCGCGAGAGTGGAAGCAGCCGATAAGAAGATGAACGACTAAATATTTTGCATCATTTTTAGTTTTTGGTTTGATTCTTACTTTACTGCAAATTAATTATTTTTGCTTTTACAATAAACTTTTACTGAAAGTTTTATTTTTTAATTTCCTCAAACATTTGCTCTTAAATATTTATTAAATATTTTTCAAAAATTTTATCAAATCCATGTGTCTGAATGAATTATCCATGTGTTATATAACCGGAGAGTTTTGTTCCGTGTGGTATCCGCGTCTCGCTCCTTCCCCTCGTCTCCGTTCTGGCGCCGACGCCTGTACCGCCTTTGCGGGTGCCACCCACCCACCCATCTGTGCCCATCGGGGGCCTTCGTGCCCGGCGTCCATCTGCCATCGTCTTCTGTGTCTGTCGAGTTGTCACCTACGACAACGGTCGCGGAAAGATGTAGCAACGGGAACGAAATAAGTTGTGGATGCAAACGCGTTAAAAAGTTAATGATGCACCGCTCGTGCACCCGGGGGTGGTCGTAACACCCTTCATAGCGTAGGGTGGGCTTCGTAGGGTGCAGCAGGTGAGCTATAGTGACACAGACTCACCAGAGGGGGCAGCACCAGTCCGGAAACCCCACTCACAAACATCAGCTTCACGTCACGCATCTCAGGTAGGAGAAAACTGGCAAGAGAAATCACATTTACCGCATGAGAGCAGCGTGAGACCATGCGTGCCCCCCCCCCCCACCTCCATCGTTTTCTTCTTGACATCCCATCATCCCTCATTCCGCTCCAGAGACACATCTGTCTCTTATTAGCGCCGCGCTTCCTGCAGGTTGTCACGCAGCTAACGGACCCCGTGACGCCACGTCTGCAGCTGCGTCACGCGGAACCACGTCGCTTTTAAAGCAGTGTGCTACGTTAGCCTCCTTGGGGGTGGGGGGGGGTGGGGCAATTGGCTGGGGGCTTCATTAGAAGTCAAAGCGGCGGAATTATAAACAGAAGGGACGGAGACGTCAGATTCGGTGCGTAAAAAATCATTTTAATCGAAACCGTGGTATAAAAAAAATAGCAACATCCATTCTTCACAGCTACAAGTCAGAAAAGGTTGTCCACTGGGGGGCGACGCTGAGCAGGACGCTCCGGCTGCGACGGGGTTAAATAACATTCAAATGCTCTTCAAATTTAAGTAAACTTGTTTTTATTCTGCTTTACATCGACAACTGCTTCAGTGCATCCTCCACATCTCAAAAAAAAAAACAAAAAAAAAACTCGAAATGTAAAAATAAGTTATAGGAATGCAAACCAAAGACCAAGAAGGATATGCAAATTTTCAAAGGGGGTGGGGGGATTGGGGTGGGGTGTGAGGGGACTTTTAAGCATAGACAATAAATAAATAAATAGCCACAGAGTGTGGAATGTCTACATGTGTACAAATAAATTAAAAAGCATGGGGAGGAAAAATAAAAGTACACACAAAAAGAAAAAATACACGCTGTACAATATTTGCTGAAAAAAAACCAACATAATTGAGTCCATGAATATTGCATTGATTGTGCATTTCACACCCCCCAACCCTGAGGGAGGCCGGGGGAGGGGTTTAGGGGGGCTATGATGTTCCAAGCAGTGAGATGGCGGGAGGCAAAAAAAGAAACAAATGCCCCCGACAGGTAGGGGAGGAGCCAGAGGTGTGTGTGTGTGTATTGGGGGGGTGGGGGTGTAGACATTCAGTAAAGACAGAATCCAGTTTCCAAACCCCTGTTCAGGTTTGGGAGAGCAGCGTCAAAAATGGGGGTGTCAGGGTTGGGGGGGGAGGGGGGGTTTCAAGTATTCGTCGTCAGGAAGAGCCCCCGCCCGCTTCTCTCCGAGCTAACGCTAATGCTAACGCTAGCATAGCCTCAGCGCTCGGAGAAGGGGCGGCTAGCAGTGATGGAGAGGAGGAAGATTTTTTTTTTTTTTTAAGTAACAAAAAAAAACAAAAAAAAGGTCCCTCCTCCAGTCTCCGGTCACAGCAGAGGCAACTTTAACCATCAGGCAAAAAAAAAATAAAAATAAAAATAAAAATAAAGCCCCCGGAAAAAAAACAAAAAGCAGCTTCCCGAAAAAAGGCACTACAAAATCAAAATTAAAACATTTAAATAAAAATGTCTTCTCCAAGCTCTATGAGAGCAGCCATGTCCGAATGGGGGGGCCTTGCCAGCTGCAGATACCAGCCTAGTAGGTTACAAATGAGGTGGGGGGGGTGGGTTGGAGGTGGGGGTTATAAATAGCGCTGGTAAGACCGCCCGAACAGAAAATAGTTCCCCATTAGGAAACGAGTAGAATCAACTCAAAAAAAATAAAAATAAAAAATAACGAGGTGGGGGGGTTGAGAGGGGGGGGGGGGACAAACGGTAATAAATTAGAAATTTCCTACAAAATAGGAAAATTAAACTACATTTTCTCCTCGCTGGACCGGAATGAGGGGAACACCCCTCCAGCCGGCGCCGGGCGAGTCCGTCCCGCTCCTTTCTTCTCTCCCCGGAAAGTCCATCAGTCCATCGGGGAGCGCCCCCTCCCGCCCGCCCCGTCCCCCCTCCCTCAGAGGCTCTCCTTGCTGGAGCTTGTGCTTGATGAAGAGTCCGTGTCGATGGTCCTGAGGCGGATGTCGCCGCCACCGCCGCCGCCGCCGTCCGGTTCCTCGGGCGACGACTTGGGCGACTCGGCGGGCGTCGACCTCATCCAGGGGTGGTCGCTGATCTGCTCCAGGGTGGGGCGGTCCGAGGGCCGCAGCGCCAGGCACCACTTGATCAGCTGCTGGCACTCTGGGGAGGGAGAGGAGGAGTCAGGTACCCACAATGCACCGCAGCGAGACGCAACAACAACCCTCAGCGTCAGGAGTCTGTCTCGACTGGGAGGAGCCTCCCGGGTCGGACTGGTTGCTAAGGCTAGGGGGCAACAGAGTGATGGGTGTTGTCGTCGTTGTCGTGGCGACAGACTTACCGGCTGAGACCCGCCTCCTGAAGTAGAGCCGCCCCCGGAGGATCTCCTCGTCCTGCTCGAAGGGGATGTCGCCGCACACCATGTCGTACAGCAGCACGCCGAGCGACCACACCGTCGCCGAGCGCCCGTGGTATCTATGGAAACGGATCCACTCGGGGGGGCTGTACACGCGTGTGCCTGGAGAGTGGGGAGGGAGGAGGAAGAAGAATGAGTCGAAATCGAAATAAAAATAACCGACTTATGTCTAAAAAAAAAAGTCTGAGTCATGCTCCCATCGGCCAACACAACACAAACCCGGTGGCCACGCCCCCCGCCCCGCCCCCTCCCCCCGGAAAAAAAAAAAAAAGGAGGAACTTGGATACCAAACACACACACACACACACACACACACAAAAGGAAGGAGGAGGGGGGAAAAAAACAAAAAAAAACGCAACGTGAGCCGGTCACGTGACGCCCACTCGGGTTTCACAACAAACAGATGTTACGTGGCACCGACCTGACACGGCTACGGGGCGCGAGACGAGCGTCAACCAACAATTAAAAAAAAACAAAAAAACAACAAACACGCGACGTCTCACGAGACAGACCAGATAAATAAAACAACATAAAAACAAACAAAACATTCCCGACAAACACCGCGTCGGCCGTGACGCGCGTGCTGACGCAGAATTAAACGTTAATTATAAACCAAAACAACAATAATAATAATAATAATAATAACGAAACAATAGCTATAATAGTTGTTATTATGAAACCCCGGGATGTGGAACCCCCCCTCCCCACCCCCCCACACCCAAAACAACCCACTGCGTCACGCGCGTGAACGCCTCCGCGTCTGAAAATAGCGCCGCGGAGCATCAAGGGCAAACCGGCCGGCGCGCACACGGACGCCTGAAAAACCGCGATTAATCCACCGGGAGTGGGGGGGGGGGGTTACAGAACGGGGATGTGGGAGGTGGTGGTGGGGGGGGGCTCACCGTCGAAGTCCGTGTAGACGGTGTCCTTGAGAATGGCCCCCGAGCCGAAGTCGATGAGCTTGAGCTCCCCGGTGCGTAAATCCACCAGCAGGTTCTCGTCCTTGATGTCGCGGTGCACCACCCCGCAGCTGTAGCAGTGCCGCACCGCCTCCAGCACCTGCAGGAAGAACCCCCGCGCCGTGTCCTCGTCCAGCGCGCCCTTCTCCGTGATGAAGTCGAACAGGTCCTTCACCACCTCCGGCCTCTCCATCACCATCAGCCAGCCGTCGGCGCGCTCGTAGTAGTCCAGCAGCTTGATGACCCCGCGGAACGCGGAGCTGACCTTCTTCAGCAGCAGGATCTCCAGAGGCACCATGGATCCGTTCTGTATGTGAGGGAGGGGGGGGGGTAGGAGTTTAGCCTTGGTGACGTCACACGGGGTCGGTTCCGAACCAAAACAAACGGGGGCGCGTACTTACAATGGTGCCCCACTCGGTCACCCTCTCCTTGGCGACGTGTTTCACCGCGACCTGGATGGAAAAAAAACACGAGTTAAACATCACGGGTGGGGTTAAATAACCCCCACATGCAAAATCAAAACACCCCCCCCCCATACACACACACACACACACACACTTACCGGTGCGCCATCGGAGAGGCGGCTGCCCGCATAAACGGTACCGAATCCCCCGCTGCCCAACACGGAACCCACTTGGAAAACCTTCTCGAAGGGCTCCTTCTCCACTTTAACTGTAGGGGGGGGGCAAGAAGAAGGGAAGTGGGTTAAAACCTGGGAGGGGGTCACATTCCACCCCCACCACCACCGACAATCCACGCCGCTGCGCGCGTTCGGCTCCCGTCCGTCAGCGATCCTCCGGTGGAGCCGGTGGAGCGGAGTAAATAAACCCCCCCACCCCACACACACACACACACACACACACCTGACTGGAGCTGGATCTTCACGGGGAGGTGGTCCATACTTGAAGGATTGCAGATATGCGAAAAAGAACCGAACTTTGACAGCAACATATTCACGAAAGAAGAAAAAGAAGAAAAAAAAAACACCGGCGTGGAAGAAACCAGCGGGCCGGACAGCCACCAGCCCCGGGGGAACGCGGGGGAACGCGGGGGAACGCGGGGCCCCGCTCCGCTCTGTGTGCGCGCTTCTCCGGCTTGGATCTCAATTCCGTGTCCGAGCCCAGCAGCAGTGCGCCAACCCTCCGCCGCACCGCGCCCGTCAAAGTCGCGTCACCGCCGCCAAGTCGTCCTCCGTCCGTCCGGAAACCGGCATTAAAAATATCCGCCTCCGGTGGGGTCGAGTCGAGCCCGGCGGGGGGGGGTGTGTGAGAATCCTCTCCGGTGGAAGAAGCGCCGGGCGCTCCGGTGTTCGCGGTACACGCAGCGTGTGGTACTCCTCCTCCGCGGTGTGTTCGCCTCCCGACGAGCGGACGCAGTCTGAGCTTTGGCGCGAGCTCCACAAGCCAATATTTTGACGCGCGGTGGGAAGGCGGTATCCCTCCGCCGCCAACACAGGCCGACACGTTCGCCTCAATCCCACTTTAAATCACGTGTTTCCACCATATTTACGTTTTATTCACCACATTTAACGTCTTTTGTCATTTTAATCCACTTTTATCCGGTTATTTACTCGGAATAGTCATTTTCGCCGCGCACTACTTTCTCATAGTACTAGACGTCCCAGGAATACCTTGTCTGGAGGATTTGCGCTGTGGCCACTATCGATTCGGAGGCGCCGACCAATCAGATGTCGTATATAAATACTGTGTTTCGTATTTGCACCAATCAGGTAAGAGCTAGCAGAATAAAACAGACATTTGAGCGCACGTGGCGGCAATTCTGGAGACGGCCTCTCCCTGTGTGTGTGTGTGTGTGTGTGTGTGTGTGTGTGTGTGTGTGTGTGTGTGTGTGTGTGTGTGTGTGTGTGTGTGTGTGTGTGTGTGTGTGTGTGTCCGCAGTGAGACAAGTTTGTTGGGGGGGGGGTTGCAAAATTGGAACTATTTGAGAAACTGAACTTAATGTTGACGTTTGAAAAACTAAATTTAAAACGTTATAATACGAACAAATAAAAGAACAAATGGAAAATCTGTCAGATTTTTTTCTTTTTATTATTATTTATTTAATGTTTAATTGTGTAAAATTTGAGAAAATAGTGAAAAATTTGAGATTTTCGAACATCCACGGTGACATATTCAGATCGAGTATTTTGTTTTGCCAACAGTCTAAAATAAAAAAATCACTACTTTTAAAGATATTAAATGCAAATCCTCACTTTTCAAACTTTTATAACTTCAGAATGTTTTTATTTTTTGCATTTTTGTGATTAATCTCATAAAAACAGCTCCTAATAAATTTTTATTGAATAAAACCTGAATCATATCTTTTTGTTGAATCTTCTCCTCTGAGACATTTCAAAAAGTGTCCTCAAATGGTTTTCTCTTGGGGGAGGAAGAAATGTGGGGGGCTTGTGTTGTGAATGGTGGTTAAAGGGAGAGGTGGTGGTGGTGGTGCAGGGGGGGTGACTTTCATTTCAGATAAGGCCTGATTGCATTAACATGAACTGTCAGGAGGTATCTGCTCAACCGGGCGCCGTGCTAGTTAAGCTAATCTTATATTAGCATAAGAAACAAGACAGAAACCAAAACATAATGGCTCCCCCCACCCCCCACCCCTCTGATTAACTTAGTCCTATCTAAAATCTAATAGGGGGTGGGGGGGAGGTCATTGTGACCTAAAACCAGAAATCACTTCGGAATTTTTATGCATAATCTTGCAGATAAACCAAACCAAAACAATCAACCAGGAAATGCATTTTTTAAACACACGCACACACACACACACACACACGCACACACATGCACACACATGCACACACAGACATGCGCACACATGCACACACAGACATGCGCACACATGCACACACACATTCTCCTGCAACATCAGCATCCAGAGGTGGGAACGCTGCATGTGCATCCATCCCAAATCCAACTGTCCGGTGATGGGTTCCTTCACACACACACACACACACACACACACACACACACACACACACACACTCACACACACACACACACACACACACATACGGGATGGCGTCGCCGACCCAGGAGAACACGATGCACACGGGAGCGTCGGTCGGAGCCAGCTGCTCCGTTTCGGCGTCTCTCCGTACATCTGATGGCGTGACCTTGGCTCTCGGTGAACTTTCCACTTTTTATCTTCAGCTACCTCTGATAACTGGTGTGTGTGTGTATGTGTGTATGTGTGTGTGTGTGTGTGTGTGTGTGTGTGTGTGATTGCTAATCAAACAGAAGCCTCAGAGAGTTCCAGGGAAACTTATCTCGCTCCCAGCCTGCCGACTGTAGAGTTATGTAAATGCTGGGGCGGCCTGCGGGCCTGCCTGCAGAGACGTCGACTGTATGCTAATCCCAGCCTCTTCCCGGTTAGGCCGCGTCATCCGTCACGCCACAGAGACAACATGCAATCAAGACGTGTGCTCCTGGGCCTTTTGTTCCATTTCCTGCACATATCGACTGAATTAGAGCAGAATTACAGCTTCCTGTCGGCCCGATTGGAGGAATCAGAAAGCCTCACGTCTCCGCTCGGGGATCCAGAAGCGCTGCAGAAAAAGCTGATTTCCTTTTTAACAATGGAGTTCAATGGTTTATTGGATTGAGCCTCAAAGTGTTGGAAACAGCATCTTCCACCTCTCTATGATCAGCCTGGACTATTTTTAGCCTCAGTTATTATTAGCAATCACCACCAGCGAAGCGTTTTTAGCACCAAACACCTCCTCCGTTCCCTCCTTTGGGTGAAATCAAACGCTTGATTTTTGCTTTAAAAAAATCAGCAGCTCTGCTTTTGGTCGCTGGCGCCTTCGCACGGGGTGTTGCCTCACATTAAGCTGAACCGGAGGGCGCTAAAAGTGGTTTTGCGGGTCAGTGTCCCGTCCCCCCCCCCTCGATGCAACAGGTGCACCGAAATGCTAAATCACGAGGCCTCTGAGGACGCCCTGTCCTGCATGCAAGTGTGCAAATAGTGATGAAAGGGACAGGACTGGGGGGGGGGGTCCTGCTGGGACAGCAAACAGTCGATGGTGGAGATCAAAAAAATAAAAATTTGCATGGATAAAAATAAACCCTACAGCTGGATTGCAGGTCGATGCAAACGCGACATTCTGGAATTATTATTAAAAACCAGCCGATGTCAGAATCCGTGATTGCACTCGTTTTATTTTTTTTTCTTTCAGAACCAGTCAAGCAGTCGACCAATCACGCGCGCCGGTCGGTCGAACGCGTCCGATGCAGTCGTTCACGGCACTCATGGGAAATCATCATCAGAGCTTTTTATTTATGATCAGCAATCCTGTGATGCGTGGACGGAGAGGAAACGTCTCCGCGGCTCAATGATGAGTCGCCGCCGGTCGCCATTTCTTCATTTTTCTGCCATGTCTGTCTTTTCTTTTCTTTTTTTTGTCCTGCAATGCCTCCCGTTTTCCTTTTTGCTCTAATTACTGACTTAGCAAACTGTGTCAGCGAGCCGAAATAGTTTTGATGAGGGGGTCCGGCTGCGTTTGCATCTGTAATTTGATGTATTCCATCGGGGACACATAAAACCAGACGCACCAGAGGGGACGAGGCCACATCAGAGCGTCGGGGTCGGCCAGGGTTATTATTAGCCCCCCCGTCACACTCGTTCGGTGGCGGCCGCGTCATTTTGGTAAGCCGCTGATTGAAATTGATCCAGCTTGGTTGAGCCGGCGATCGCTGCCAGAGAAATCCAGAGAAGGCCCGATTCGGCGTTCCGGGATCCGACTCGTCGACACGCGTGATGAGTTCACGTCGACAAACGGTTACAAAGCACAATTTAAAACGCTGGTATTGATTTAGCATTTTATTTGTTCATACTGTCATTAGCGACTGAGCTAGCAAGGCCAATCTTGTTAGCTTGGAGGGCTTTGCTCCACAAGGACACCAAAGAGTTAACAGAGACAAATCCAGCTTGCTTGGCTAATGTTAGCATATTCCAGCTAGCTAATGTTTTAACATTTAGCTTGCAGCTAATTTATGGATTCAGTTAGCCTCCTCCAAAAGTAATCGGGTCCACAGTGGAGGTCCACCAGCTGCAGCTGCGTGGATGGTGGCGACGACGGCTGATGACTCTGCTGGGACTCATGCAACAATGGCATTGGTGAGTTTTAACAGACTGGGCTGGAAATAGGACGTTAAAAATAGAATTATATAAAAGAAAACACACAAGCGTTAGCCAACGATGAGATCACGCCAAATTTTAAGACTTTAAGTTTTATTACTGAAGACAAATTCCTTTACTTTCCGGCGCAGGTGAAGGCGAGTCCAGTCAAGTGAGCTTCATGCAGGTCACTGCTGTATGGATTAGCGTCTCAACTCAACGTTACGCAACAACGTCAAGTCTTTAGTCGGCCTTGTAATCTAGCAGCCACCTTATATAACAGTTCATTAGCTCTGCACACTCCCTGTGCTTCACTTCTACACACCTATATTTAGATTTATAACAGCATAAAGCCAATAAATACAGCTAATATTTAGATGCACTTGAACAGAAGTGACCCAGCTACTTGTATTTTCATTGCGTCAGACGCCAAATTTACACTTGCGAATTATCGTGTTTGAATCTTATCGGGAGTTTTAGTTCCTGGCTGCGCTCTTATTTTGCCTGCTTTTATTTTGGAGGGGTGCAGATACAGTTTATTCTATTTCTGTCACAGAGACGCTGATGCATTCAGCTAAACTATGATTGGAAATTAAGTTTTGATGCTCCGGGACTTCCACACACACACACACACACACACACACACACACACACACACACACACACACACACACACACACACACACGCTGATGCTTTTATATTGACACTTTTCATCATGAAAACATCCATATTGGCCGAGCATCGCCGGTATCTGAGCTCTCTATCTTTTGTGTGTGTGTGTGTGTGTGTGTGTGTGTGTGTGTGTGTGTTTATAACCCAGGAGGGGACAGAACACGCCTCAGGGCTGCAGTGCAGGAGATTTCATAAAAATAAATCCCATTTGATCATTTGAATTGGAACAAGCTTTAACGGCTCCGGCCCAGGTTTGGGGTCCGGGGTCGGCCTTTGACTGCCTGCGTTAAAAAAAAAACAAAAAAAAAACGTCTGGCGCGCAGCGAGCTCGTAAAAGAATTTGCAGTAGGAGAGATTAGCACGGTTTTGATGGGGAAATTCAAACCAGGTGATGTGTTTCCCACTAATGGGTGTTGGGGGGGGCTCCTGGGGGTGTCCATGTGGATCCGATTGTGAGTTTTTACTTAACACTCGACATAAATGGTTTAGTTTCACTCATTATCCTTTTTTAAATGACAGTTATTTACCAGTCAATAATCACATTCAGCCGGACCCCCCCACCCCCCCACAAAGCATCGGTAGCTAATCCTCCTACTGGACGCCACCCTCCTCCTGTACACATGAAAGTTTCAGCTAAGTGGTCCACTTCCTCCCAGCGCCTTGATCCATTTAACTGCCCATCCCTGCCTTAAGAGGATACTGAGACGAAAGCCTTAAATCCCCCCCAGGTGGAGTGGGGGTGGGGGTGGGGGTGGGGCTCGACCCCCAGGAGCAGCAGGAGCAAGGAACTGCATAACGAAGCCCCCAGCGTTCGCCCGTTTTTAAATATTCATGAGGACGGACGGAAACACGTGACGATCCGGATGGAGGTCGGCGCTCGAAACGGAGCAGTTTTTTTTTTAACATATCGGGCTCAGAAACATCTGGATGTGGAGCAAATAATAGTTTCAAACTAAATGGAACGCCCAGAGAAACACTGGAGGACACTGGGAAATCCTGAGACGCGGGAACAGGAAGTGTGTGAGAACATTCTGTACGATAAAGAGGATTTTTTTTTTGTAATGAGAGACATTTTTTCCCTCACCGAACGTAAATCAGTGAACTTCCACCCGTCAGTCTCCTGCCATTTAAATGACGATCATTTATTCATTATATTACTGTCAGTTATTATTAAATACAGCTGGGAGAACCTGGCAAAGCTGTGAAATGACTATAAATCCATTCAAAGCGCTTCTCCATCATTCTGTGATGAGGATGACCTTGAAAAAGGAATTAAAAACGAATTAAATACGGCGTTAAAAAGGTCTTGACTCTCTTTTTTTGTGTTTGGAAATAAAGTTTAGTGTAATATCTGTGACCTCTGTAAATTCAGCGCTGATGCCACGTAAATTTTTCGACTCTTAATAAACGTTAAAAAGACAAATCAGGAACATACAACGACCCGTTTTCTCTGCACGAATCAAACTTCGCCTGGAGTCGTCACGACGATTGGCTCCCGCCTGCCCTTTGGCCTGAGCTGGGAGCGCTCTGATTGGCCGGCTGCGGTGACAATGTGCTGACTGTGTGTCTGTGAGGCCACCGGACGGATGCCTGGTCAGCACGTCTGTGGACACACACACACACACACAAACACACACACACACGCTTCAAAGAACACGCTTGAAACGCGGCGTGAAGAAGAAACCGTCAAGACGAGCGCCCCCCCCCATCTTGCTCGCCGGACGGCTCATTATTTATTCAGCGGCATGGTCACATGACACAGATGCATTCTGGGCGAAACTGAAAGACCTAATCCACAATGGCATGACAGAAGAGAAAATAGCAAGCAAAGCAGCCCCCCCCCTGCTCCACCAGGCCCCCTCCCCATCCTGAATTGACACCTATGACAGCGGCACAATGAAGAGGTCAAGCCACGCCCCCCGCCAGTCCACCCAATTAGGTCTTAAAAGTCAAACTCTGTTCAGGTTTGCATGAAGGGGGGGTTTGAAATGCTCCAACAAGGTGGGGCGAGGTTAGCTCGTAGCCGCTACATGCTAAGGTAAAGTGGGCGTGGCCTCACTCCATAATGAACGGCACGGATGGGAATCTATTATTTACATTTAAATTAATCCCTGCTTTCACTGGATTAAAGGAATATTCCAATTATCTACCGCCGCACCTCCAAAATACATTTCCCATAATGCAACGCTGCAGCGCTTTCCTTTCATCACGTTAAACATCCTTTCACATCTAATTATACACCTAATTATCTACGCCAGCTGAAACCCAATCCTGTGACATCACAATGATGTAAACCCACCAACTTTTTTAACATGCGGCGTCAGGCCGGATTGAGAAAATGGGACGGTCACCGCGGAAACGTGACGATGAAATCGCGACAGACGCGTTTGCGTGGATACAAAAATACTTCATTTGGGTCCTTCGGGCTCCTGTAATTACAATGATTAGCATAATGAGCCCCCATATTGAAAAGTCACAGTTCAGTCGCCCCGTCGCCTCCTCCCCGACACACACACACACACACACACACACACACACACACACACACACACACACACACACACGCAGATAATGAGAATTAATCAGGAAGCGTCAGCGATCAGATGCCTCCTAACGACGGCCCAGCTAATTGCATCAATGGGCTTTTTGCTCGCTCAGCAGTTTGAAATACACGACTCCTGTGATTGGTCGGCTCTCCCATCGTAATGACAACGTCCCCGACCGACGCCGTGTGCACGGAAGATAACGGCGAGCGTGTTGAATAACCACGAGTCCAATTACTTCCTGTGGATGTAATCAGCTGTTAGCTCACGTGTCAATAGCAGCATCGCGGCGGGGGGCGGTGGGGGCTGAAAGCTTTATTAGTCCTATCGGCGATAACGACGCGATGGTGATGTTTAACGTCCAAAGATAAATTAGCAAATGTGTATTTGTCCAACTATAATTACAGGAAACGCTAGCTAAACTAGGTCATTAGCCATTCATTTTACCCACAAAGCGCAAAAAGATTTAACATCGCGATATTTGAAATACGAGTACATTTTTGAAAAAAGGTTTTTGACTCGAAATTTTAAAAAATATAGGCATCAACAAGCGCGATTCATGAAACGTCATGGCAACTGTCGACCATGCCCTCCGGTGAAAGGGGCGTGACCTTTTCAAAGCTTTATTTCCGTTGTATGAAATGAAGACCTCCTCGCTGCTCGGATGGAGGTGCAGGTGGATTGTGGGTAATTGTGGAGGGTCCTTGAACTGTTGGGTAATTACGAGCAGGAATGCTCACAGCTGAGAGCGCAGAAAGAGAGAGATGACGTGTTGGCATGGCAACCACAAAGGTGTTAATTATTTTCTTCCTTTCAAGGCGAGGGAGGAAGCCCCCCTTCAAAGGGGAGAGACACCTGTGAGACCCCCCCCCTCCCTAGTTTTCCTTCAAATCATCAGGAATAAGGAACTGAAGTCTTTTCTTGCGTCCTGATTGGTTGTTGGGTTGACCTGTGAAGGTGAATGTAGAAGGGGGGGTGAGGGATGGGGGGGAACCTGTGTCAACGTTAGCTTGTGATTCTGCCTGTATGCTAATGAAGGTTTTATCTTCTCCATCTCAAACGTCTTGGGAAGTCGTTAACACCACAACATCACAAGACATTCCCGGGGGGCGCAGCACCCTGCCGGGGAACGCCGGCCCCCGTTCAGATCCCGTTTTGAAACAGATGAAGCCTCTGTGCTCCTGAACGCAACGCGTGTCGGGTTCCTGGTGGAGATGACGGCGTTAAAGACGTCTCGGTACGGGAAGGAGTCTTAATTTCCCTTTTATGTTTTTCTTCTTCAATTTGGAAAATAAGCAAAGAGTTGGAACATTCCAGTCATTCCGATCATGGACAGTTCATTATTCCAGTTCATTCAGTGACAGACGAGGGAATTAATAATAATAATTATAATAATAATATTACATATATATATTTAAAAATATATATACGTGTATACATAAACATTTTTTTTTAAACATATATATATATATATTTATATACATACGTACATATACTGTGTACATATATATGTGTATACAGTATATATATATATATATATACACACATATATAAATGTGATTAAATTTGAATAAAAATTAATACAAAATTTTATTTACAATTTGAAATTTGAGTTAATCCATGATTAATTTTAATATTATATTTTATATTAAATATTAATTAAATAGTAATTGTTTTCATAAAAAGTCAGCTGCAACTCAAACATGCAAGGACGTTAGCCCTCGATGACGTGATGCAAAATTTGTCTTTATTTTTATGTTTATTTGCACAAATTCCTAAAAGTGTATCGACACACTGATCATCTTATTTTTAAAATTTAGGTTTTGTTTGAAAACACAACTTTAATGTTTGTTTTTCACATCATCCTGGGCCAAAAAGAACAGGAAGTGAAAACTTGTACCATTTAAATTAAACAAAACAAACATTTGGACTTGAATGATTCTGTTTTTTCTCTCAGTTTCCTTCATTATAATAATAAATTCTTGAATGAGCAGAGAAGAAGGAACTCTTCCTCACGTGTGTGCATCCCATAATCAAACAGGATGTTTCCGGAACCTTTGTTTGCTCCATAGCAGCCTGATTGTTTTCGCTCTCCCTGTCATTTCTAATTTGAGTGACGGGCAAAGCATGCTGGGACGGCGTGTCCTCCCCCATTCTTCCTGCTCTTTAATTGGTTCGTCAACAGGACCCCTGCCTTTGTTTGTCCAAGACCCCTGAACACACACACACACACACACCCACATGCAAACACAAGCACACACACACACACGGCTCACACACTCCCTCACGCAAACACACCAAAACCAGGAGGGGCGACGCCCCCTTCCCTCTCAGCTGATTAGTGAACCACGATTATGGTTATCGCAAACTTTCCACCAAGGAGAAGAGAACACCTTGACTTTCACGAGGTGTGTGTGTTTGTCCTTAATCCACGCTGTGTTGGTGTGTAAATAATTCCCAACCAGAATTTTTCCATCCCAGTTTTCCATTTTGAACATGAAACCATCAAAACATTCCACCGCCGTCACTGGTTCCAGTAAAGACGGCCGGTTTGGTTTTAAGCTTTTATTTATGAAAATAATGTCAATACAGGCAACAGGCTTCCTGGTGTGTGTGTGTGTGTGTGTGTGTGTGTTTGTGTGTGTTAAAGTCACATCAAATGATGTTGATATGCAACACGAGTGCCAAAGAATTTTGTCCAACAAAGTCGGGAAAATTCCGAACACTTGTGGTCACATTGTCACCAGCACAATTCGAAGAACAGCTGATCGCAATCAGCTGATCAGCTGACTTGCGATGTTGTTGTCATGTCACGCATCGGTCAAGGTTGACGCGCAAAGCCACGTGAATTCCGATCTGTTTCCGATCTGGACGGCATACGGAAGTGTTTCGAATCCGATTTAAAAAGATCGAAACACAAAGTCCAGTCTGGTCACGCTTGCGTAGCCTCAAGGCAAATATAAATATATCCTTTCATGCTACGCTAATATGTGCGTCAGTGACAAGCTGACGCTCACATACCTGCGTGCGTCTGTTACGTTAGCATCGATTTGTCCACTAGGGGGCAGTGATTACGATACATTGGAAATATTTCTTGATCGTACCTACTTTGCTCCGCCCCCAGAACTCCAACTGTTTCGTCCATCTTTTCCGTATCCGAAAATTCTAAGAAAACTCGCAGAAATGCGTACAAAATAAACGCAGAGCGTTCCATTCCTAAAAAGCGAGATAAGTTAATCTCCTAGACGCGGAGTTTTCACGAGCGTTTGCTTATTTGCGATCTTTTCCCGCTCGCTTTCATCTCTTATCGGGACTCAGAGTTAACCCCTGATTACGGAGCGCTGTGACTTTCCGTTGTTTGACCACACTCAGGTCAACGCTCCAAGGTGACCTCCAGCTTGATCCGCCCCCCACCCCTCCTCTGACGTTTTCCCTGCTGGGAACTCTGCCACTTGTGACCCGGGTGGGTAAAGTAAAGGCTCTAAAACCGGACCAGGTCACATGAAGGCTTCAGAACAAAATGTCCAATCCAAAGGAATTTCGCCCTTTCTTCCGCGGGTGAAATGATTAACAGAAAATCCCTTTGATCCGGTGTCACCTGGCCACTTTCAGGAAGTGTTCACGCCTCGTGTTTACTGTAAGTCTCTGGAAAAACACCGTGGAAAAATACATGTTCAATATTTAAAATTCCTCCATGTTGACTTGCGAGTTCTGGCACACACCGGTCCGCTAAAGCCGGTCCGTAGCAACACAAACAGCATATCTGGGCTCAGGAAAAACAAAAAAAAAAGGTCAGGTGGCGGCGACGGCTGATGAAAATACTGGAGAGAGTAATCAAAATCATTCCAGAGCCAACGAGGTTTGACGAGAGCTGCAGCTGGGCTCTGTTCACACGTCGGCCCGACCGGCGTCAGAAACAGACGATTAATAGGAAAAACCGCCAAAGCCTCCGACTCAAGGTCGTCTGCAAAGGTCGTCCTTCAATCCACTTACAGAACTGATCACATGCCTTGGTTTAATCCCCTAAAATAATTTGTTTTATTGACATTTCTACTGACTGGATGATTTTTTTCTGGCTTGTAAGCCTTTCCATGCGGTTGACAAATGCTAGCATGCTAACGCTGCAGACCGTTACACGTAATTGTGTATGTAAATGCTATACGGGAACGTTAACATATGCTAGCTATCTCAATGACAATGACAGCTTGAGAAAAACTAAAGGTGACGCTTCATGAAGCTATCACCTGTCGTCAGTTAGCTTTATTAGCATACAGGCGTTTTGCATTTTGCCATTTCTGATGTCACCGACTGGGTTGTAAAAACGGTTTGCACATTTTGAAATGCAAAAGAACTGAGGTGATATCCTCCTGCAGGTGATATTTAAACGATGAGGTCGTGCGTTTTCCAGGATCCCTTCAGGTGAATGACTGAACGCTACGCTAAACCCCGTTAGCTCCTGTCGCCTCGGGGAGAAGCCCAGATGCTCATCAAAGAGATAACACAAGGGATGTGTCCTCGTCCGCACGCCTGCACCTGTGTGTGCGCCAGCGTGTCCCTGTGAGGTCACGAGCCAGGGTGCAAACCAAACCCGTTCCCCTCCCGCGTCTGCCTCGCCATCAAAGCCTCCGCCGCGCCACCGCGCCGTTTGATGCTCCGGCACAATGGAGCCTGTTGAGGTTTTGATTTCTTCGTCCATTCAGGAGACGGGGGGAGGCCAGGCCTCCCCCCGTCTCCTGGTCCTGTGAACAAGGGGAGGCAGGACCCTGGAAGCCCTCCTCCTCATCCTCGTCTTCCTCCTCATCTGAAGCTAAAGCTAGCTGTTCTTTCTTGATGAATGGATCCATCAGAAATGCTGCAAAGCTATTTTTGCTAATAAAAACAAAGCGGTGGCCGCATTTTTGTGCTTTTTTAAAAATTAAAATCAGTGTGTGGTGTGTGTGTGTGTGTGTGTGTGTGTGTGTGTGTGTATATATATATATATATATATATATATATATATATATATATAATGAAGCTCCTCGCGACGCATTAGCCTGAGCTAACGTCCAAGTTTGGATGCTGACATCCGATTAGGATCAGGATTACGCCACTTCCAGCTGAATAAAGACGTAGTAGGAATAAATATCACGCATTTAATCACATTTTTCGGAAAAAGCAGCTCTTTGAATTCTCGTTTGGGAGGAAAACATTAAAGCGCGTTTCTCGAAGTTTCTTGCTGAAGGAAGATGATTCACCCGCAATTTGACGCAAATTCCATTCTCGTCTTCCAGGAAGACGGTTGCGGGAATTAAAGCTGAAGTGATCATTTATGCCCCCCCACCCCTTCCTGATAAAGAGGCGGATTTGCATGGTGAATTAATTTGACTTGGGTGAATGGCAACTGGAAAGTCCAGTTAGATAATTCCCCTTAAGTATAATTAGCTCTTGAAATATTATTCATATGCTTCGTTCTGTTCCACTGCACCTTCATTTCCCACCCAGATTCAATTAATGTTCAATGAAATTACTGAGTGAATACATCAGAGAAATGGTGGCACAATGGAGCGAAGCCTTCCCACCAAACCCAGACGCATTTCTCTCTTTCTTTTCCCATTTTATGAATCACACTTTTTAGTTTCTGATGCGCGAGGATGATGTCACGATGCAAAAAGAGACACGCGCAACAAAAAAAGAGTCTTTTGTTTTCCTTCACCACCGATGACCTGAACTGCCCTCGCGCTGGTGTTATTTGTTTAAAGCCTCAAAATGCGTCTCTTCATGTCTAATGGGAATAAAATATAATAGCGGCTCCTTCATCGAATGGTTACAGAGCAAAACCTGTAGTGTTAGCAGCTAATGCTAACTGATCTCAGCTCCTCCGTGCTAAGGACGACGTGACTTTCCACCATGTTTCACCGCTTTGATTTCAATCTCCCATTTTTGGTTTTCCAAACGTACCTGGTGGGACGTCTCTGGCACCAACTGAGCTAAGCTAGTTTAGCAGGAGGTGTAGCTTTGGGTGGCTAACCTGACAGCAGGGGTGTCCCATCGGAGACTCCCACAAAAAAGTCTAGAGGAACTTCTTCTTCTTGGGTTCTTGTTAGTGGTTTACAACCGGGTTTTGGAATCAAGACCCCCTGCTGAGCGGAACGCAGGATTAAAACTATTAAATATCACTTCAATCACATAGTTCCTGTGGACAAAGCCGTGTGTGTGTGCGTGTGTGTGTGTGTGTGTGTGTGTGTGTGTGTGTGTGTGTGTGTGTGTGTGAAATCCAACACAAGTCCGACACTGTTAACCTTCAGTGCCCCTCTGCCATCCTCGGTGTGAACACACGTGACAGAACATAGCAACACCTCTTTCCCCTCTTCCAAAACACACACACACACACACACACACACACACACACACACATATACACATACACATACACACATACACACACACACACATACACACACAAAGAGTCAGGTGCTGTCATTCAAGGGTTGACGGGTTCACATTCATAAGGTGTGAACGTCCCGACTGATTTTAGTAGAAGTCGACTCGTTTCTTCATGCGTCTCCTTACTGGCGTGTTCAGATACGTGCAGCCCTCTACATACATGTGAATTACCAACATGTGCTCCCCCCCATTAGGGTGTCAAACCCATCACCCTCGGTCTGCATGTGATGTGAACAATGAGAGCTAGTCAAGTCAAGCATCATCTGAGCATCACCCAGACAACGGTTTCCCGTCAGACAGACCGTACAGGCGCATTCCATTTCGTGTCATGGCTATATTAAGCAGGCGAGGGTCATATGTGCTGCCTTCCTTAGATTAACCACGTTTCCACACATTTAAAGCAGAAAACTTCCCCAAAGAGCCATTGCACCACAGGAACCAGGACGACACCGACGTCTGAAGACTTTACTGTAGCCCTTAAAAAAGTATGGCTCACGTAGCTAAACCCAGCACAGGAAATTGGTTGGGGTTGGATTCTCTTTTCTGATTCTGATTTATTTCAGAAGTCGTTACTACCCCCAAAAAATGTAGACTGTTGCACAATAAAAGGACTTGCATCCACATTGCTTAGCCTAGCCTATCTCAATTGTTTCCTGGAATTCAAAATGTGACGCAGTTTCGGAGTTTTCCTCTCACCTGAGGCCGGTCTGTTGTAGGCTTTGGCTGATTTGAGCAGATGTGTGATTAAAGTGAAATTAACCACGTTGAAAGCTGAGCGTTCCGTCTGACGCTCATCAGGCAGCTTATTAAAAGTTTTTATTTAGCCTGAAGTCTGCTCGTAAAATTCCTAATGACAAACTCTTTGATTCCAACCTGTATTTAATGAGCCTCTCAAAACCTGCTAACGCGCTTCTGTCTTTGTTGTATGGTATGCAATGAGCTGTGACAGGTGTAGTATTATAGTAGTATTTGTCTGAGGTAAGCTATGGCGGCTACATAACATGTTAGCTTATATAACAATATGAAGTCTGCATACGTCATTGTAAAATCTGAATTTAAAGTAACCCATTAAACTACAGTATAATTTGGTGCGGTTTGGGCACGGCGCTAACGCCTGCTTCATTAGCAGGTATGTCAAGCTAATGCTACCGCTGGTGAGCACTCTGCTACCAAAACTAACAATACAAGAGTTCTTTGTTCTGAAGAAACATTTTTTACGGCATAAGCATTTGCTAAGATGGTCACACGTCCACCTGAACAGGTGAGGCGAATCGAGACGATTCCTGCACAGGTGCGCTAGGAGACAGACGTGTTTTTGACACCCCGGAGCGACTCATTTCTCTGCCCTGAAATGTCACCTTAATCTGATTTCAGCCGAGGTAAACCACCCGTAAAACTTAACTACAATGGAAATCTGTCATTACAAAACGAACGTTAGCGAGGATACGACGGACACCTCTTTATTATAGGTAGTAATCCACTGTTTAGGTGTTGACCACAAATCGAAAATGACTTTTAGTATTGATTTGTCAACAGATATGTTCAAAGGAGACACTTGTCGGCACTGGTTCAATGTCAGCCAGCAGCTGTGACCCACCTACAATGCTCAACAAGATGCCTGCATCAATGCTAGGCCACTAAACACAAACCATCCCCCCATCAACATTAACCTATAGCCTCGTCTCGCAGCTATCGCTAACCCCTTGCGACGGGAGGTGTGAACAATCATGGAGCAATGCCAAGCATCCCGAGCACCGCTATGGGGGAGACGGTATGCTGCTTTGGCATACTCTCGCTATCTCCCACAGCCTCGAGGGATGATACTCACGCGCTAAAGCACGAAATGTACCAGAGGAAAGACACACCAGAACGGGGAGGGAGGCGAGAAGCAGTGTTTACCAATGGGAATTGTAAAGGAGGTCTGAAGCACAGTCTCAAGGACACCCTGACATCACGCCGGATCGTCGCCCTTTGGTTGACGCCACGCCACGCCCCGATCGGCCCTCGCAAGAAACTTCCATTGCAGACGAATGTCCACTGGAGCTCTGTTGATTGTCAATATGACATGGACCACATTCTGATGTGGCAACAAAGCCATCAGGGAGTTCGCACAGGTTACGATAACTCCTGAACCGACCCATAATACTACTTGTTTATCAAATTATGCATAGACATAAAGCGGAAAATTTAAGTGCGGTACTCGTGTTGCCTCCAAATTGCTTACAAAACAATTCATTGAGCTTAGTCAGGAGGGTTCCGATGCTTATTCGGGTGTGAAAGAGTCATCTTCGTTTCATGTTCCGATGCCATCGACAGGTTCCTTTGTTCCCCTAAAATGTTGTGAATTCGTTGGACTTTTCTGTTGCATTTGTCTTCAAATTTCCTCCCTTAATCTGTTTTCCCTCCTTTTAGACTGTTAGTGACTTTCACCTGTGTCCAATCCTCACCTGTTTCCCAATCTGGTCTCTACTTCCTGTTTCTCTCTCTGGGTTGCCAAGTCCTGACGGAAATTTACCAAACATCTCCTCTTATATTTTTGTTTTTATTGCTGTTTTTTGTCTTTTTCTTGAATTTTTGTCTTCACGGTCAACAACATGTTCTTTTGCAAGAAAATATGAAGGTATTTTCCACTTCAAACACTTTAACCAATGATTTGGTTGTCATAATTTTTAGCAAACCATCCTTTCAGCAGATGAAGTTTACCAGGTTCTCATGGAATCAATGGAATTCTTGTAAGTTTTAATCAACTCATAGTTCAGCATTGACACATCGGTTACGAAATATTCACACAAAATCAACCAAATGATTTTTATCCTGGATGTGAACACACATGGCGACCGAAATTAACCAAAAAGTCTGACTCGGGAGCCGTTTTTCAAGACTCATCCATTCACCCAGAATGAGTCCATCTTCAGTCCTGTCCTTTAGTATTAACAGGAATTCTGCTCTGAGTCACGTTTGTTCAACTTTTCAGATCACAAGATGTCACAAGATTCATGACATCACATAAGACACTCCGTTTATTCTACTTTGAGTCTTACTTGAGCTGAAGTGGGCTGTCATTGCTCCCAGGTGTGAATGCCAATAATGAGTGTGCAGGGTGTGCACAGCTAACATTCCCTGGTTAAACAAAGTGCAGATACTAAATCCATAAGGTGGAGAGAAGTTGGCCCAAGGAGTGTCCTGACTCCCAGGGATATCCCTGCCTTGTGTTGGTTCTGAGCTCGGTAAACATACAGTAGGGAAGCTGTGACTCATCAACTGTAACAATATTTGCTTCACCAACAATGACTCATATCAGCGCTGAAGGAAAAGCGCCAATGTTTTGTAAAAACTCGATCGGATCAGCTTTTCAATCCAAATGTCAACAGGATATTTGGATATCTGAAGGTGGATGTTACCGGAGCACACGCCCGGAGGCTTCCACGGAATCCGAAAGGACAGGGCGCTGTCAGGAGCAGCCGTAGCTACCAGCAGTAGCTCGTCTGCATCGGCTTCCATTATTCATGCCCTACTCGAGCGTTTCAGTCCTCACCTGCTCACCTTACATTCATTCACTGAAACACGACATCGGGATCGGGGAGGGTGTCCAGCCTGGAAGCCAAACTTATTCTCACTGCAATGAGAGGTTTTGGTCAACTTAAACATGACGGGGAAGTGGAAGTGGGTTGGGTGTCTGAGTATCGCTGAATGTTCTTAACGTGAAAGTAAAATCTGCTGTCAGACGTTAACTTTTTATTATTTTTGAAGCAGCTCTTCGGAGCACTGATCCAAGTATTCCACCCATTGGATGGCCTGAGTGGCATCTTCATTTCCTGTTGGGATCACGGTGACTTTAAGTGGGCGGGAGATCCAACTACTTATCTAACTTGAACCAAGTTGGACAAAATTGATTGAAACCCAATATACTAAAGTTTCAACACAGGTTTCTGAGACTGTTCAAGTAACCGTGGTAACGTTGGTGCCCCTTCCCTCTCCTCGCACACAACGTTCCTATCAGGTGTCTTCCTTTCTAAACAAATGTTCCCGCTTTTTCTTTGTGAACGCCGACACCTTTTGCCCTTTCATTGTGTGCCAAACACACCAGCTAGTGTCCGACTGGCGCAAACTTCGCGTCTCTCTCCTGAACGAGCTGACGCCTTCGGGGCAGCACTCCACGATCGTGGGATATTGGAAATTTTTACGGTGAGAAACACGATCGGAGCGTTTACCCTCGAATCCTAGGCAGGCCCATACCTGTAGGTGTGTGTGAACAACACCCACATACACACACACACACACACACACATACACATACACATACACATGTTCAGTCCATGTAACGCCTTGTGGCGTTAGCCCTGCTTGCTGAGTCATTGCACATCTCTTATGCAACCTGGGGTCGTTAAACACTTTTTCTTTCCTTTCGCACTGCGGGGTTTGTGCGATCGCTATGCAATCCCACCGACTTGGATTGAGTCGCCAAACTGCAGAGCATTTCAATGTCACGGCTATATTTATCCACGCCCGGCACACTGCGTGTATGTTTGTCCCTGTTGAGAAGTAGGTCTGGAATGCCACCAATGCGAACCAAAACTAGGCCAAGCGCAGATGGAGCCACTGATTTAGAGGTGTGTCAATACGCGACAGTGAGCGATTGTGTTGCATAAAAGAGGTTGCATCCATAGGTCCAGATTGGGACCTAAACAGCGCTGTCATTGGCTGGAATCAGAGGTGGGGTGGAATGAACTTCAAGCAGTGGAGTTGAATAATGACTGAAAATGTTTGCATTTGAATTTTGCAGATAACACTATAATGGTTTTCTTGGTGTCTCTCCAGGTTGTAGCCTAACCCCATTGAGTTAGCGTTAGCCTCAGACTATGAACAGACTATGAGAACTCACACGAACATCTTGTGAGCTCACATCGTGATTCACGTGGCGCTCCAGTGAAAGTCTGAACACTTAGTCAACAGTTTATTTCTGAATGCCTTTCACGCCTCGATCGGATTCTGAAAGTCTTCATCGCAAACAGATTGTGCGACGGCGCCGCGAGGAAGACCCTTTTCACCGACGCGTGTTTCTTTACATTAGGCGGTAGGTAGCGTGTTAGCAAGCAAGCCTTCTGAGAGCAAAGAAAGCTTGATGTTTAACCCAACAGCACTGAAGTCTCGGGACTCTCAACCAGTTCGTCAGGACTCGTCAAGACAGTTAATCAACCGCCGCCACCACCATGATCACCACCAGTATCTGGAGCTCATGGGGTGGGATTTACCTCCCTGCAGATGCTCTTCAACTATAATCTCCCTTAAGAGTCTAAGCTCCTGAAACTGTCTAATTAGTGGAAATAATCTATATAGTTAATTTTACTCTTTTTGCTTGTTTTAAAACGTGATCAAATCACACATGGGGCTAACAGGAAGTAGCATAGGTTAACCCAAGGGCTGGGCTAATGGTGTTTTCATGCCTTCACCATCACAGATATTTCCCCAATCAAATCAAACGAGCATCAGGAGAAACTTAACACGACGGCGCTATCAGAGCAGACAGCATGATTATCTCGTAGAAGAATGAATGAATCGTACTTCAACTTTTAATCCTTCCCACCCAGCCTCTTTCAATCCCACTGCCTCTTACGGTTGGGTCTGTTTCCTGCTGAGTGGCTCCATCCCTTCATCCTTCTGACCCATTTATCTGCAGGACTCTGCCCAGGTAAATCTGCGCTGATATCATTATCTTCCCATTAAACCCCCCTGGTCTAACCAGGGCAGATAAATCTAGGCCAAGCAAACCCTCCTTCGTCTCCATTGAGGAGATGGAGGTAAAAAAATAAAATAAAATTGGAATTGGATCCATCCCAGGAGCGTAACAAAGCATTACAATGTGAAGCGAGTTAAATGGGAAGCTCACGCTTCAACAGTTTCAGGTTAAATTTATTTGGATAAGACGATTACAGTTTACAGTTCAGAAACCCTCTTTTTTTTTTTTTCCTGCAAACGCGGACTGTAAAGATCTGCGTTGGCCGTTGGTACCAATAACACGCATTTATGACACAATTGAATTTACTGAGCGTGGATGGTAAAATGGAGCGGCCATCTGTCATGTTGCATTTCCTCTGCAATCGCAAGCTTGCCTGTAATGTTATTTGCCCTGTGCTATCTTTATGAAAAGCAAATATGGCGCTGGGGTATTATTTGAATGCTAACTGCGAGGCTGCAGCGTTCGGGTTCTCACGGTAACCCGTGCATCTGTGTATTCCGTCTGTATCCCAACCTGTCTTGATATTCTTTGACTTCTAGGTCCCAACGTTACGTGCGCTTGTTCGAGGCTCCTACGTGGTCGTCTATTAGCGTTGAAGCTAAATATTCCTGCAACCAAGATCAACAGAAGACGCTGGCCAGGCCAAGGAGACAGCGGTGGCCACTCCTCTTCCTTTCTCCTGGTCTTTTCTGTCTGCACTCTCTCGTGTGTGTGTGTGTGTGTGTGAGTGTGTGTGTGTGTGTGTGATGAGTGTGTGAAGACGAAGCCAGACGACCAATTATGGCGAGAGCAAGATGGAGCAACGCTGTAAACATCGTAGTAAAGAGCACACAGCCCACTGTCTGGAAAGACCGGTGGTGGTGGAAGAGATGGAGACGGTGGAGGAAAAAATTAGGGAGACATAAAAAGAGAAGGAGATTGAGAAAGTGGGATAAAAAAAAGGAGAAGAAGGGGAAAAAAAGAACACATGACCAAACAGAAGACACATTTCTGGTGTTCCTCTGCCTGGAGCGTTTCCTCGAAAGGCTGGGAAGAATTCTTTATTCCCATGGTCGACCAGCACTTCATGAAGGCATCATTTAAAGCTTCAAGGGCGGAGTCGCTGTAGTCAGCGCGAGGATGGCGTCGTCTGCGTAGAACCGATTTTTCTTTAACGACATCTTTTGACACACGTCTACGATGATAAATTTCAAACGCTGCGACGGTTACCGTTTGGGAATAGCTTTCAGCTGCAGTTTTTACAAAAGAAGGGGCTAATGCTAATCTAGAAGCTAAATGTGCTACCGGATGTGTTTTCTGCTAGCTCATCCAGATGTTCAGATGCTAACACTGGGATTTCATTCAAACTCCAATTTTAGCATGCTAACAAAGAGACATTAACCAAGTATGAATAAGAACACTCACTATCTTGTGTGCTAAAATGCTAAGTTGGGCTAACTGGCACAAGGGAAATGGACTTGTAGCACTCAGCCAATCGTGAGCTGACTGATTTGAATCTGAACCAATCAGGGACGGTCCTAACACCTCTTCTCTCTCCAGTCAGAACGTCCCAGGGGGGGCGGGGGGAGGAAGAGGAGAGTCAAGAGAAATCACCTGGAATCTTGTTAGGTTCGATAACTTCGAGCAGTGTGCCGTCCAGATCCCGGGGGACCCACCTGGGCTCGGATTAGTTAACCCTGCGTCACCCGGGGCGCTGCCGGGGCCTCCTCCCTGCAGCGTAAGCTCTTAATGACTTCACCTCCTCCCCCCTCCCTCCCTTCCTCCCTCCTCATCTCTCCATTCATGTCATGCACCTTTGCTTTAGCTTACACCTCATTTTCTCTCTTATCTCTTCATTTCATACATTTCATTCGCTCTCCTCTCCGTCAGCATCTCTCCACATCCTCCCCATCCTTGTCTTTTCCTCTCCATCCCCAACCCCCCCCTTCCCCACTTCCCAGCATATGTTCTCCTGGATTAAGGCCTTTCTTGTTCGCCAATTAAAGAGACTAATAGAGATAAAGAAGGGAATTTTTTTTTTTAATTAAGCTTCCATCCACAGCTACACCAGGTCACATGACTGCTACAGGGAAAGGGTTAATTCTGCCACGCTCTTATTTTAATCCGTTCAACATTACATAAAGTTGGATTTGCCGCCCGATTTTCAGTTACAGCGTAAAACAAACAAATAGGGAACCAAAGAGCGACGCCAGTTTGTCCATCTCACTGATTTACCGACTTTCAAATCTGGCAATAAAAGAGAATGGATGGTAATTTTATTTTCCATAATTTTCGACTGAGTTTTCCTGGAATGAAACATGCAAAATGATCCTAATTATAGGGAGTGTGGGGGGGTGGGGGAGACAATGTTCAATTTATACGCAACCAAATTCAAATTAAGTGGCAGCAAAACTTTGAGGCTCCAGCAGGTCAGGTGGCCAAAAAAAAAAAAAAAGAAGATCCCGAAACTCAACATCTGAGATCAATAAAGTCTTCAACCAACAAGAATAATGTGCAGATGTTTAATTAGAGGTAAGACGAGAGGATCAATCCACTCCCATGTTTGGATGGATGAATATTATCCTAGCTTAGCTTAGCTTAACGCAAAATAAACTTCCTGAATTGCCACAAAAACATTGGCGACGTTTCCAACTTAGGTTGGTTTGAACAAAACGTGCTAAACAGTAGCTCGCATTTGCAAACGTGGACACGCTAGCTAGCCTTTAGCTAGCTAGCCTTGTCTAGCATAGCATGAGGAAAGCGAGGTTTCCCGTTTTCGCTCTACATTCAAGACTAATTCGGATCCGGGGGGGGGAGGTTAGTGTAGCTAAGACTGTACGGAAACAATGAAGAAGACTCTTCGTCGCCCCCTTGTGGGCGCCTCAACACCAACGTGAAAGACGCATGGTTGCCCACGTCCTTTTAAAATAGAAATAAATAAAATAAACCACCTATTTTTGCGGTGAACTTCCCTTCCTGCCCTTCGTAGATGAACCCCCTCAGAAATACCCCTCACATGATACCCATATAGGGTAGCAGGATGGTCCCGGGGGGGGGGGGAGAGAAGTAAGCTGTTGTTACTGTATCTGCCCAAGTCTGGTCTGCATGTGTACATCTGGGGGGGTGTTTGAGCGATGGGGGGGGGGCAGCTTGTCTATTTAGGGGAAAGAAATTATCCGACACTCCCCTTGGGAAGAGGAAAGACTCGCTAAATACACGCTAGGAATTCTAAGAAGACGTAAGCCTGAATAAAACCAGCTACATGTGGTTCCTTCTCTTTCTCCCCAGGGTAATACCCGTCCCCTCAGTCACCCAGTTTTCTCTTGGGGCTCCACGGCTGGATTAGCTCATCTTTCAGAAGACACTAAAAAAAACAACAACCCAAAAAACACGAACGCTGAGACGACGACAAAGAAAAAGAATTTTTTTTAAAAACCCCAGAAAGACGCTGTGATCCAATTTTCAGCTTTTTTCTCCTCGCCAGCGTTTTTCGCTCGGCGCCTGTTTAAACGGGCTCCCTGGAGATGACGGCGTCGTCGGGGTTTCTAATAACTCGCCATGTGTGTGTGTGTGTGTGTGTGTGTGTGTGTGCGGTCACGAGCAGTTTTTTTTTTGTTGCGTTACACATTATTCCCGGCTGATGAATGAAAAAAAAATTTCATGCTGACAAATCAGAGCGGAAAACCTCGGATGACTCTCGCTGAAAAAGTTGGCAGCGACATAAAGACGTCAGCGGTCGATGTTATCCCCCCCCCCCACTCTGGATCGACTCGTTACAGGCCTTGTCGGGGTCGCCTGAGGGTTCACCTTACCTTGACCCCAGTAAGTCCTAAAAGTTATGAGCACTGGAATTATAAGCAGATGAAATAGGATTGAAGCGTTCTAAGCTGGTCGATCGCAGAGACCCCCCCCCCCCACTGGAGATTAGAGGTTGATTATGATATCGAATCCTCTTTGTGTGTGTGTGTGTGTGTGTGTGTGTGTGTGTGTGTGTGTGTCGCGTTGTTGTGTGTAAACCTCCCCATACATGCGTGTCCATATGCGCCTGCATGGAGGTGGCTGGTGTTGGAATGTTTAACCCAACCGCCGCTCCAACCTGGCGTCAGGAAGGGGGGGGGTGGGGGGTGGGCGTTTACCCCGCCTCCCCCCCA
The DNA here is from genome assembly GCF_040054535.1 of Antennarius striatus. NCBI lineage: Eukaryota > Metazoa > Chordata > Actinopteri > Lophiiformes > Antennariidae > Antennarius > Antennarius striatus. Next base: position 1,948,815 of record NC_090797.1, on the reverse strand, counting down.
CTGGCGTCGGGGTCAGAAGTTCAGCAGGGCGCTAAGTAATGACCTTCAATCAGCGTTCATCACTCACTCACCGGGGGACGCATGGGTGAGTCCTGACGGCCCAGGTGAGGGGGAGGCGGGCTGGGATTAGAGCCCCTCCCCCACCGGTGGACCCCCATTAGATTAACATAATATGCTGATGACGCCATTGGTCGTTGAGGGTAATAACCGCCGCTAGAATCCTTTACGGCATCGGGATTCCAAGGTCGATTGGAGCGGCAGGGGGTGCACCACAGCTAACGCCGCCATATGCTAACCTGTTAGCCGCATGCTAACCTGTTAGCCATGCTTGTGTCAAACCTGAATGTCAGGAAAAGAGAAACATTTAGTTTTTGTGGAAACAAGCGTGGCGCCGGTGTTTAGCCGTAAACACCTAGCAAAGGTTGGTCAGACGCTAAACACGCGGCGAGCAGATGATCGACCCGGCGGGGGCTGGTAGGCGCTGACAGGCGCGTCACATGACACCTCAGGAGGCTAACAAGGCTAACAGGCAACACTGGTTAAATAGTGATTTTAATAATAAACCTGTCGTCGATCCCTGAGGCGGGACGAAATCCTCCCGTGCACGACGCCCCGTTATTTTCTAATCTTTTCGCCGTGTGCATGGTCGAGATTAAAGGGGAGATTATCTGCTGGATTTCCCTGGAAGTGTGTGATGAAATTTTTGATTTTTAACGCCGCGGTGCTATAATTCCAGCCTTTCTTTAAATTCCTTGAAACTAAGCCGTCACATCTTCACATTTCACACCCTTTAAATCATGATGGACGGTTTAAAATAAAGGATTAAAATCAACTGGAACTACGGGAGAATTCCATGCATTCTTAATCCGAGCCAAAATCCGGCCCCATCCTTAGCTAATGTAACTACTAACAGAGGTGAAACACCTTCCTTCTTCCCATTTCCAAACTGGTGCAGAAGAACTGGGAAGGTTCAACCAGTTCAAAGACGTCTTTGCTAATTTAAGAGGTGCAATTTTTGGACACCCAGAGATTCGGTTTGAGCGTCATTCCAAACTGTCCTCTCAGCTTCCAAAAGATCTAACGTCTCCACATGAGCCGACCCGTGTTGATAAAGTACTGACGTTAGCGAGGGGTCAGAGGTCAAGCCCCTGAGGGAAAGGTGAGGCTTCTGATCCCAGGAATGTTGTCACGTTGCCGTTCGGTTCTTTTCCATGTTAGATGGAACTAAAAAAAATGTGTCTCTGTGGCGCAATCGGTTAGCGCGTTCGGCTGTTAACCGAAAGGTTGGTGGTTCAAGCCCACCCAGGGACGTTGGAATTTTTGGAAATTTCATCTCTTTATCGTGGTTGTTTTCCGACTCTTCGTGTTGGACTTTGCCGATCATTGCTATCAAAACAGATTCCACACGATCCCTTTCCCTTCATAACCTCAGTTGGAATGAAGAACTCACTATTTCCTCTCCTCCTGGTTGCATCGGTGTGATTTTCCCATCATGCTAACTGTGAGGTCCCTCATGTTAATGCTAATGCACTGGGGGGGGGTGGAGACGACGGCTCATGCACGCCCGGTTTTACGTTTCGCATGAGCTCACATGCACTGACACACATTTTCTCCTTGGACCAGCTGCACCTGTCGCTGATTGTCGAGCGATGACTGTGTGCACATGGATTCTAACTGTTTATTTATACTGTACTCTGTATATCTGCGCCTCTCATGCAGGCCCGGCTGTGTTTGTGTTCGGGACCATTCGCCGCCCCCGTATCGTATATCACCGAAAACCGCCAACGCTGACCATCCCCTCATTTCTAGGTCCCCATTTTACCTTGCAAAAAAACAAAAACAAAAAACGATTGCGGGGGCCGATCATTATTCGACGTACCACCACCACCACCAACCTCTGTTTAGCCAATAACTGCTTGTGCAAACACCGACCCTGTAATAAGAGAGTCCACTCTAACCCCATGTCAGGCGGTGTCACGGACCTCAGCCGCTCAAGGCGTCCAAAATAGATCAAAGTTAGCTGCAGACATGAAAACTGGTTTTTATTCCCACACAGGAACGAGCTTTAATTAGTTTTGATTTGGGCCCCTGATTTGGTGACAAATGAATCGCTATTTGACTGTCATTCCGGGAAAAAAATTAAAAGTCGGTGGGGAAATTGTTTTCGACACGGCGGGTACTTTGAGGCGCTATATTTGTCGACAAGCTGCACGGTGACAAATCAGGTCAAATTATATTGTCAGCTGAAGTCCCTCAGATCTTTTCAGAGGGTTTTTATCCCTTTTTTTATCGGCGTTTCATGTAGTAAAATAAACCGGCGATGCGTTGCTGCACATGACACGTTGTGTGTTGTTTGCGCGACAACAAAAGTTTGACAGTTCCGAACTCGCTAGTTAAATAAGGCAAAATTTTCCATGCCTATAAAGCGTTCTTTCCACTCCTTGGCTCCATTTTTTTTTTTTTCCCACCACAAACACCCACAAGGACCCCCATGTAAACAGACACACGCCCCCCACGCCGTGCTCCAAGCACCACCTCTCCTCCTTTGTCTGTCACAATCAAAGCGCCCGTTTAGCCTCTTTTAGCCTCGTTTAGCCATTATATCTCCGTACCATCAACCACACCGCGATCCAACCTTCACGCCGCACTTCCTGCAGCGCCTTTCCCCTCATCATCCAACGCCCACCCCCTGCGTTTTCTTTCAGTCTCCCACTCTCTCTTTATTTTTACCCTCCTTGACAAAAGCAGGAAGTGCCCCTGACATGAGGTGCTGGGATTATTTATATCCCGGCTGTGTGGTGTTATTTTTAGCAGCTTGTCTATATCAGTCTGGGCTGTGCCAGATTTGGAGCCGTTGTAGTGGATGATGATGATGGAGGATGCTGCTGTTTGAGAGCACACCTACAATCACTTGGCCTTGGGTGAACGTATAAGTAGCTCTGGTAATTGTAGGTTTTCTCTGCACTCGCCAGCTTGGCAGATTTTCTCCACTATCCTCACGGGACCTCTCTCCTCTTTTTCATTTGCGTCTCCTGTACCGCTGCTCGTTGCATAATGACTGTATTGTTTTCCTGTTGGCGGCTCCTAGAAATAAAGCTCAGCCCATGTGCTGCTGGGAAATTCTGAGCAGCTACCGATGGAGATTTGTGCCACTTTGTCTTCGCCAGTCATTTCAAACCCAAACCTGGTGCGCCGCTGAATTATTTTGCCTGTCAATCGTAAATGGAACACAGGCCGTTTTCCATTCTCTCACCTCTTCCCTGCGTATCCGTGAGACAAAAATAGACCCCCGTCTTGTCAAATGGTTGTATTTACGTGCAAATTGTCACTTTGCATGAGCGCAAAACGCTTATTATGGATGCACAGCATCTATTTGAAATGATTGCAGACCCGATGGCTGTCGCTGGTGGCTGAAGGATGAGCCTCCTTCTCACTGAAAGCTCTGCCTCTCCAACGCACAGCCCTCCCTTACCTGCAGTCTCCAACTCCCAAATTCTTTTTAACCCAAGCCAAACCACCGACCTCGGATTTTCAAACGTCCCTGCGGTGATCCAGCCGATGACCGATGTTTGGGTTCAGGCTACTTTAGCTGTATCTGTTCAAATAAAGGAATTACCCTTCCTCCGTCATCACAGGTAAACACCACTGGGTTGAATGGATTAGGCAAATATTCTACAAATATGTCATCTCTCTCCAGGACTTTGACAACAAACATCTGGGCTACCGCGGAATGCTAAAGTTGCATTTTTCAATTTTGAGGTGAGGCAAGATATCCAAGACGAGGACAGTCTGGAGACTACGACCACGCTAACATAGTAAACTACTAGTATTTCCCTCCAAGGTATGGAACAAGTTGAGATTTCAAGTCTGGCCGTCTTCGAAGTCCTAATAGTCACCAGATAACCAATGTGATTAGCATTCGTCTTCAGGGAATCGGAAAACATCTGCCCCAAATTTCACGGCTTTCCATCCAACATAAAGACTATCTACTCAGGCAAAATTTCCATATAAATTTCTAAAATTCCAACAATTGGGATGAATCATCCTGCTTAAATATTCTACTATCAACAACCCTCCTGGTGGGACGCTACTGAGAGCACCTGGTGATGCTTACTTTAGCTACAGTGAGGGGGCAAGAGGATGAGTAAATAGTGAGGGATCCAAAATAGCTCAGATTGCATAACTGTTCCAAACACAAAGCCTTTGTTTTTGTTGTTGCATTTTTTTGGTCTGCATTTGTAATTCAAGGTACAGGACAAATAAAGCGTGCGAAGAGATGAAGCCACTCGTGACCTCGTTTGACTCTCCAGATGAGGGGTGGGGGTACGTCCTTAAATGTCGGACTGTTTCTATAATTGAATTAAGAGTTACAAGAACGGAGAATCGCCCTTAGCATATGGCTTTGGATTTCTCCGAACATGACTGTTTGGGTTCATATGAGGCGGCGATTGGCGCGGCAGCCTGAGGTCACATGACGCATCCCGTTGAGACATTTCAAGACAGTCGGACCCAAACCGGGAGATAAGCTCCTACGCCGATCGGGGGAAAGAGAGCCGGGTAAGAAAAGAGACAAAAAAGGAGATAAAAACTTTAGATCTAGAGATATTCTGAAGGGTTACACAAAACAACTGTCATCCCTGCTGATGTTATGCAGAAATATCAGACGATGAAATCAGGTGTAAACAATTCCAGACATTTTTCAAAGTGGCGACACGGTTGGACGAGTTCTCAACTGATATCCATGAGATAAATAAGGGATGATGGCTTCCAAGGTGAGAAAAGGTGAGAGGAACGCAAACAAACATCTCATTTTGGACATCTAACGTTTAACGGACATGAAGGTCGCCCTCTTGGGTAATTTCTTGGGGCAGAAAGGGGAGGAGCTTATGAGCATTTTCAAGTTCCTTAAAAGGAGTTGTCAAGAAAGGGGCGGTTACAGCAGAAAGAAAGAGTACGAAAGAAACTCCACGTGAAATGGCGAGAACGGTAAGCAATTTGAGACTACCAAATGTTGAGTCAGTATATAGGTAGCCTGGTTGCGTCTGCGTTCTTTGACATAGCTTAGCAGAAAGATGCTAACGGAAAGAGCCAGCCTAACTCTTTCCAGAGATTCTGGAACCTTCAGAGATTAATCTCATTGGTTTAATGAGATGAAAGCTATCTATTGGCCAGCGGATGCTCCAGGACGTTAGCATACCTAGCACGTAAAAACCCAATCTGTGCTTCAATTTGAATCCTGTCCAACATATTTCCCTGAACGTGACAAACTATTCCTTTAATACATCTTCACACTCTCAAACATTCCGAATGACTGCTCTCCTCTTTATTACTTTCCAGTGATTCCACCTGGAAGTCTTTTGTTTTTACCCCCACGAATGGAACAATCCAGCAACGAACCAATTTGGAGGCGGTTAAGGAGACCCCAGCAGAAGTTTATTCAAACATTCCTTAAGTTCCCTTTCCAGGAATTTCAAGAGGTCTGAGGTAAACGTTAGAGACAGCTGCTGGAAGTTAGCAACAAAAGAGGCCAAATGCACCACGAGGTGGGAAGGGACCATCCCCAAATGGGGCCCCTCTCTTCTGTTATTGTTTTGACTGAGGAAGGGGGTGTGTTGGGGGTGACGGGGTTCACGTGGGGTAAAGCCCTGCCTATTATGTCTGGGCGTCTTGGAATCTAGGTCACGATTAGGCCTCATCTGTCCGCCCCCCCGCCTCCACCTCATCTCTTCTCCTGCCGCCAAAAACCCTGCTCTTTAATCCCTGCTGCCTTTTTCACTTCTCGCCATCTCCACTGATGCGCCACGCCCATCCCATCCCAACCCAACCCCCCCATCCGTCTTGCATCCCTCCCTTCTCTTGCCGCCAAATGCCAGGCATTTATCAGGGATAAGCAGCTGTCCCCTTCGCGTGTGGCGGCGGGGGGGGGGGGGTTGTAACAGGAAAAGATGGGACAAAGTTTTACAATTCCACTGCCTTTGACATTAAACTGAAATTTGACGCCAATCAAACTAAATTCTTGTCTTATCCTCGCGCCCATAACACAACTCTTCGAAAGCAAAATATTATTTTTAACCCTATCGCCCACGGTATCTGACGACCGGAGCGCTGATTGCGCGACCGTTTCGCCGGCGTCCCTCGGATGTGAGGGTAAACACATTAGTACGTCTGCGAGTTGAAGGCCAAAGCTGCAGCCGCCGCCTCCGCGGCGTCATCGCTGGAGTGTTGTGTGAAAACAAAAGCATAACTACGATACGACTCTGCGAGTTCACAACCTTCAGACGACGTAAGGAGCTCGGGGTTGCTTGGAGCTTTCGTGGAAAAGTAACCGATACCAGCTCTGCGTGATCAAAGGTGGCCAAACGGTGGGATTTATCATGTGACGGCAATCCCGAAGTTACCTCTCGGAATTACCTCTCCTGAGCACATGATTGAGATTTTATCTTTATTGGACTTGCTCTGATAAGTTAGCAAATGAACGGCCAAACTGACCTTGGTAGCGCCATTCTTACCTTGTTGGTAATTATTAGAGCTCGGGGTATTTTTACCCTCTCACCCTTGCTTGACATAACCTTCGTAGGGGCCTTAAAAACGTGAATCTCTGACTTGTTGTTATTGTTTGACTCTTTCGAGGGTTTTATTGGTTAACACTTTAGCCCAGTTATCGGAATTAATGTCTTAGTTTGAAGGAAAGCCAAACAGGGAGTCCGATTAGTGTTTTGAAGGGACTCCTTTGGTAGATATTACAAAAAAAAATTGCTGCTAAAAAGTGGTAAAAACTCCCTTCCAAAAGATAAGAAACTTCCTCTCTTCTGCAGCTTTTCTCTTTTTTAATCTGGAGGAAAGATTCCCCCCTAAAGTGAGTCCTATTGTACGATTTATTACATCTCACCGCGGCATCGGTTTGGAGTGTGGAGGATATCTCCTTCTCCTCGCCTCTCTTCGGTAAACAATCGGCCTTTTAAGAATTCAAAGAAGCATCTGAGGTTACAGCAGCAGCACATAAGGAAACATCTTATCTTCATTGTTTAATGTTCCTAATCGCTCCCTGCTGCCTCTGCTTGGAATTTAATGAGGGCATTCAGCATGTCAGATCACAAAAGCCACGCCTTATCTGCAGGCTGAATCGCCACGCATCCGATACGATGCGGCGACCGTCTGCCTGCATCGACGCTTCATTCCTTGCATGCCACAGTCTGTACGTACGTCTGCAACCGCCAGAGGCGACGCCGCAGATATCCGTACATTAACGGCTGCAAATAGCGCTTGTTATCGCCCATTTGCATCTTTTTTTTTAACGGGGGGGGGGGGGTAGGGGGGGTCGTTTTAGCTGGTTTTAGGGACGACGCCACAAATGAAACGCATGCATCACGTCGGAGCAGCTGCTGCCGGGTTGGGTGTGTGCACGGGGACACGCGTGTAGCGATGCTACTGATGAGTGTGTGCAGGGGTGGATTGGAAGGGGGGTTGGCACAGGATTGCAGACGCCTCCCCCAGCTGTGAAATCTCCAGTGGACCCCAGGGAGAGGAGGAAGTCTTTTAGCTTCTTTCACTAGCTGTGATCTAATAGAATCGTAGCGTCAAGCAACCAGGTTTAAGGAAACAACCCCAAACAATGAAAGGCCTCTTGAGGGTACCGCCCCTGGATTGGGGTGGAGGGGGTCATCCTGGTATACTCATTACTTGTTGGGTTGGGGGGGGGTTATTTCAAGGATTCCAAACCTGTCCCAGCACCACGGTAGCAAAAGCCTTTTCCTGTTTGTTCATTCATAAAGAGAAAACCTAACAGTATTACATCCACATCCGGCTTGTAACTGGATACGAGATGCTATCTGCAGAGGTTAGAGTTTGACCCGGCCACCTTGGCCAACGACAGGAGATTAGCTGATAGCAATAAAGGACAATCAACTCCTCAGGGCCAATTAGAAGACAAGACGGGAAGGACAGTTGCTATCGCTGCACCTCTTATCTTTATCTGGTCGCTAAGCAAACAGACGGAGGAAACGACGACGGCTATAAAGCGGGTTTACAGAAAATGACTGATAGTGAAACTTAAAAATCCACACGAGGGTTTGAATCGATCACATCAGGAAGGCGTGGTAAAGAACAGCAAAAACTGAGCGATTTCACAAGATTTTCATGCCTTTTGACGCTTATCGATCGACTTAACATCCAGGAGATCGGGTTATGACGAAAACGCTTCACTTCACCTCTGTTTAACCCCGAATGCTAAGAAGCTTCAACCCCCCCCCCCAATTCCCTGATTCAGGCGTAAATTCCAGCTGACTTATTTCAAACGCAAATGGATTTTAATCATTTCAATCACAGACTAATCATCTAATCGTCATTACTGTGAGTGAAGAGGAAAATCCTAAACAGGGACAATAGATTGTTTCGTTAGCGAACAGATGCCGTCCAGTTGTTTAGTTATTTTACTTTCCCAGCATGCTCATTTCCATAATTCATACCCTCGACTTATTAAAAAGCTAATCCCCTTGTTCAGCGGCCTCTGCTGCTAGCAACTGTGAGCATTAGCGCGAATTTGAAGGGGTGGGGGCAGGCCAGGCTACATTTGAACCCATACTGAACCCTGATGCCCCGCATCTTCTCCTTACCCTCCTCCTCCTCGCTTCCGCCGCGTCGCCCACTCATATACGACTGATGATTAATTGCTTATTTGCTTGTGCAGGGTTTGATTGGCGTCTGTAGTGAACGGACCTGACGAGCCGCCAGAGCCGTCAGACGGGGACTTGATGCGGAGCAGCAGAGAGATCAGAACCATCAGAACTCATTAATACCTGCAGAACAGCTTTTATTTTTATTTTTTGCACGCCGGCGTGCAAAAAAAAAATCTGCGTGCAATTCATTAACGGCAGAACATTTACACCACGTAAATAGATGCGGCGGCGGCGCAGATGCATCCATGCTAATGTGCACCTATCGGATGCAGACGCACAACTCCCGATGACATTGTTCTGTCAATCACGCTGGGCGTACGGGATTTTAATCATCGTTAGAGGCAGCAGCGACAGTCATCACACTATTAAATTACATGCACTCTGCAGGGCTAAATGACCAATTGCATACATCAACATGAATTAAAGGACGGTCTGGGGGGGAAGACGTTTCTCTTTGCAAACTCAATTTGCATCTGAACCTATGCTGCTCTTTGCAGCCCTGTGGAATATTAACCCAGCGGAGTTAATATTCCAGAAATCCAATCTGGCGTCATCTACGGGGTATACATTAGAGGCGAGATGGTTTCTCCGACGATACCTCTACGACTGAAATAATCGATTACCGCAGCCCCGGAATGTGTGCATCAACTGCTAATTGGGACGTTTGTGAATTTATTTTATTTGCGTCTTAATATTCAATTTTATATTCCAGGGTTTTGCTGGATTTAATCTGAATCCGTGGGATGAAGTTGCACGAACAGGAAAGTCGACAAGACGACGCAACATTAAGGAAGAATAATTGCTGGTTAGCGTCCGATGAGCGACCCAAGATTGGAGGCTAGCATTAGCGGCTAAGTCAAAGAAGTAGGGAATGGACTAAAAAAATCCGCGATTGGCGCCAAAACGCTAAGTTGGATGTGAAATACGCACAGTGGCGGTTAATTTAAATTTGTTTTTAAAGGTGATTTCTTAGACGATTGGGGACGGCGTATGTTTGTTACCTGATATCTTTAGCGTTCTCCCCTCCACTGCAAAGCTTTTTTTATCTATCTTTTTTTTTTTCTGTTTGGATATTTTCAGCTTGCCGAGGCCCCCGGGCGGCCTCCGCCGCATCCAAGATAAATGATACCAATTTCATAAACAGCATCTTTGCCAGCTTTCACTTGCGCCTGAGCACGCACATGGACGGAAATGAGGAAAGCCTTACCTGTGCGCATAGAGGCACAGGCGCACACACACACACACACACAGAGACACACAGGGAATTTGATCAATAGCGTTGTGAGCCGTGTAGCGTTTCCTCTCGCGTGGAGCGACCGCACGTTTGTGGCTCCGGGCTGAGTAATTGGCGAATGCCGGCGCGATCGCTACCGCAGCAAGAAACAATATTGATAACACGGCCGCCATGTGTGTTCGCCTGTTGTGGAAATTGTTCCACTGGGGATACGCTACACCTCCAAGGCGGGTTCGGCGCAATGCATCTCCTCATCTTCTGCTTCTACTTCCTGTCTTCTTGGTTCTTTTTGGTTTTTCGCACCCAGAATGCATTGCTAAAAGGGCGTCAGAAGCGAACCCACCTGAGTTCTAGACTTCCTGTTATTGCAAACGTCCTACTGATCCAATTCCTCCCGGGAAATTCTTTAAATATTTATTTCATAGTCGTGATTCTGGGGTTCTGGATGTTCTGCTGTGGCGGCGTTGGGAATAATTTAGTGTCTAGACGGAGGTTTAGTCCGGCTGACTCCATGTCTGATGACCTCACCTGTCCTCTCTCAGAGTGGACATCCGCAGAATTCTTCCAGGCTAGACCTACAGGGTGGTTTAAACACGATGGAACCAGTTGGAACCGCTTCCAAAACCATTATTCCATCGGCACCTGTGCCAAAACCGATGGGGAGGGACGCGGATACGACGTGGGAGACTGGCCTCACCCCGCGAATTCACGTCCGGATGCATCTCTGGCTCAACATTTCTGTCGTGCACGCTCACGCCTGAGTGTTTTTACTCTCGTTCGAGGATCTATTTCCTGCCTCTCCATCGGTGAAATATTCACCAGGAAAGGGGGGGTAAATAAACCCCCAAAAAAACCCTCTCCTCCTTTCTTCCGCAGTCCAAAACGTGAGAGGAGGATACGCCGACGATACTCCCGACTCGGCATCGCAATGCAGACACAAAAGAAAAAAGGAGAGAGCGAGGGGAGGTGAACGGAGAGGTGCTGAAGGCGTGAGACTTGTAAGGAGATGAGCAGGGGGGAGAGAGAGGGAGAGGAAGGTGGGGGGGAGAAAGTGAGGGAGGAGGGGAGGCGGCAGGATGAGTGGAGACAGGAGTGCACCGGGTACGCCGTGTCCTCAAAAAGCCTCGGTGGAAAGAGGAGGAGGAGGAGGGAGAGGAAGGTAGAGAGGATGAGCAGTGCGGCGTGGCCGGGAAGGAGGTTAGTAAACCAGCCGAAAATTGGATAACAGTCTCGCTACGCCGCCGCTGCCGCCGCACTTTCACATGACGAGAGCTCAGCGAATGAAAATAGGAGATTAACCGAGATATAGGCGGGAAGGGGCAGATGGCGGCGATCTAATCCGGCCACGTGTCGGGGGCAAATCCTGGGGCAGGGAAACGGGTTTTAGCGTCGAGTCGACATACATGAAGCATATGACCAATTAGGAAACCTCCTTGATTAGGTCGGATCTGGGGGCCAATCAGAGGCCTTGAGAGCTGCTGCCACATGCATGCTGGGAAACATTTCTGCAGAGGATGCTGCAGTGTCACCCCGACTCTCGCTCTCTGCATCTTTGTTTATTTTTCGGAACAATTTGTCCTCGCAGGAAAATGTCACGCTACCCTGTCAGCTCCGACTACACCCCCCCACACACCCCCTCCATCTCTATTTCCTCCCCATCCTCTCATTTTCTACTCTGCAACATGGAGACTCTCCTCCCTTTCCTTCTTTTCACATCTCATCACGTCTTTGTTCTCTCTCTCTTTTTTTTTTTTGCGTCTCCTCTCGGCGGTACAGAGTGTCAGGAACACGACGTTCAGCCGCTCACACCGCCGATATATTCACGGGCGGCCGTCTGTCACACCTTTCTGCACCTTTTAGAGCCTCCGATTCGTCCTCTGTTCATCACGTCTCACTTCTATCGCTCCATCTCCTTCAGTTTTTGCGAGAATTCAAATTAAACTCACTAAATTCGTGATTGACCGAGCTGCGGTTCGACTACGAGCGTCTCATGGTGAGAAAAAATCTCCCCCAATGTGAGAAACGTCACCAAGTTTCTCATTTTCAAACAGTTTCGCCGTGGAAATCCTCATCTGACACGAATCCCACTCACCTCAATTCAACTTGTAACCATGGAAACACACACATAAAAAAAAAAGACGAAATATTTAAAAAAAACAAAAAACCACCAAATCAGTATTTGACCGTCGTGTTTCGGAAGTTTCCTCATGAAATGAAATGATTCCTTTCCTTTTGGACCACCTGTGCCTCCTTCCCTCCTCCTGTCGTTGCACTTGTGTCTCATGACCCTGTGCATCATGAGGTTTCTCAACAGCCCCCCCCCATTCCTCTACAAACATCCAGTTTCACACTCATCGTGTCACAAGCGCGGGTCACGCTGGGATCAGGCACGTGAATCCGAGACAAGCGCGCTCTTCCACAGGAGCGCACTCGGGCTTTCCACGCCATTCATGGCAGCGCCGCTGTCTCGGGTTATTTATAGCCGTGACTTAACTTTGCTCTGAAGCCATTTATGTGTCTTTACCTCACAGACCCGGTGAGTTACTACTACATGTGGGGGGGGGGACACGCCGCCAACACGCGCCGTGGATGTTCGTGAGCCAGGAGCGACACGGATGAACCGGGAGATCCGGAGCCGGAATGACCCGGACGGGGTTTCCCGGTTAACAATCAAAGGATATGACGAGTCCAAATCAAGGAAACTTAACATAATCTGACTTGACCTCGAAGGTCTGACCGTCGCCATGGCGATGAATCCAGGGCACTTCAACCTGGACGGTCTAGAATTAGAACTCTGAACACGGTGGCATCTTCCAGTCAGACTTTGAACACGTCTTACTCATTTCCAGGTCACATGACACACACACACACCAACAACAGCATTCCTGATAAAGGTCTGGTTAAATGCTAACTATGACGGGAATGTGAGCGCACGTGGGCGATCATTCGCACAACTTTATCATGTGAGCGAGCTTACACAACACACACACACACCTACACACACACACACACACACACACACACACACACACACACACACACACACACACACACACACACACACACACACACACACAGAATGAGATTATCTACAGTTAAACTGCGCAGGCAGCTGAGCACTTTATGGACATCTATATAAAAAACTTAATTTTCTTCTTCTTTGGTTTCATTTCCCAGCATTCCTTTGGTGTTTGGGTTCTTCTCATGTTTCTGCACCGGATCTACTTTCCACCTCTCACCTACCTGAACCGGTCTGGAACCCGTCCGGCCAGCTGTTACCTAACATAGACGAGTTCCTGGGATCTTTTTCTACCTAAAACCAAACCCAGAACCTGGCTTTAGCAGTGATTTCTGCTGTCATGTGACCGATACATTGACATCACCGAGGGAATTCCTGAGCAGGAAGTTTATTTGATTTCATGCTAGAGCGTCATGGGGGGGCCGCCGTCGGCCCCTTTGTGAATCCATCGGCGACAGACGGGTGGATTCCTTTCCGAGTTCTAAAGAGTTCGAGGACGAGAGGATCTTATCGGCGTTTTCACGCCAAGGAGGAAGACTCACCTTGAAGTGAGCGACACGTCTTTGGAAGCAGCTAAACCTCCGCTTTGGAGACACTTAAGCTAACTGGCGTCGGCTAATGCTTCGACCAACAGTAGTCCAATTTCCACCGGCACAAACAGCACCGATGGCGGTCATTGTTAACCCGGGCATCGACCAATCCGGTATGGAAGTCATAGGTTTGATTCGCATGTTTGATTTGGCAAAAGTTTTACGCCGGATGCCCTTCCTGACGCAACCCTCTGTATTTATCCGGGCTTGGCACAATAAGACACTGGCTTGTGTCCTCTTGCGGCTACATTTTTTCAAATCTGAGACTTAAATCATCGTTAAATCAAGTTTACGTTGACGCATGAACCCGATTGAGCTTAAAATATAAGATCCTACCCCTCAACTATCTCATGTTATATACGTTTATAACACTAAATAGCATCTTCCTTCATTCTGCTCTTTTTCTTCTTACAAACAACAAAAAAAACCACCAAAGTATCATCATGGCGCGTGTTTTTTCTCTTTAGAAGTAAATGCATGCGTGATATTTTTCTCCAGAGGAGGACAAAAACAAGAAAACAGTTTGGTTATCATCCTTTTAAATGCGTGTTTGTCTGCTGCAAGACGGAACGGCAGCAAAATAAAGGGCGAAGCGTCTCTTTTCACCAAAAGCAGAACTCCATAATCATGGCGTTTGGTAAGTGCTAATTTCTAAAAGTGTTGACGGTGACTGTTAAATTTGCAAAGCAGCTCCAGCTATTTCCCTCCCGTTTGCCTCTCGGGAAGAAAACAAAACCGCAAAAAAGATCCTGATTTGAATGCTCATCCCTTTGCAGCATTTCCATTCTGTTTGTTTTATCTCAGGTACCGTGGGGCTATTTGAATACTTTTTTTTTTTTTTTTTTTTTAACATTTCCTCATTTCACCTCACTGATAACTCATCCGTCAGGTCAGATGGAGCTACGGCGACGAAAACCAGTTTGAAGGTTGGGACTGATTGAGGGAAAAAATGACGCGGTTACATTCGTGACAATAAAACTCTATGTTTTATATCAAATTACATTTTATGACGAGCCGAGAGGTTCTGGCATCGAACCAAGTTTACAAAAGAAAAAAAGGCCCAAGTCATGAAGTCGCAATTGTGAGAATCATTTGTCTCTTTTATTTGCTGTCAGTAAATTGCATACCTGGTGGAGCGGTGAGTATTTTGCGGATGGGGATAATTACAAAAAGCGCTTTCATATTGCAGTAATGATAGCGTCTGTTTTACAACATGATAATGGTAATTTGCTGGGGGTGTTATGGCTAAGGCCTGAGAAAACCCCTTATTTAACAAGGCAAGATGACTGAGAGCAAATTCATAGTTACAGGCGTGGCGTTTGATGCCGTTGGGGGGAAGAAAAAGGGGGCGCAAACATGAAAGGAAGGAGAGTAAATAAAGTAAAGGACGATTGCCCGTATTTTTACGCCTTGGTAGTGGTTACCTTTTTGGTTGTGAGCCTCGCCTTTAAGCGTCGGGATGCTAACTTTCACCCCCGCAAGGGCTTTTGGAACCGAGGTGTTTACACTGGCAACACCGGCTACGTCTATTCTTAGGCCCCCCCCCCCCCTTTTGGTGGAGTTGTGTGTATTTACAGAACATGGGAACGGCAAGAACCCTTTAGGTGACCTCGTACGGTTCTGCGAAGAGAAGACTCCACACAAAACGCGCGACAGGTCAGGGAAAGTTCCTGTCATTTAGCTGCATTCCTCGGACCGGCAGAACCTGCCCGGACCGGACGGGCGAGTCTTATGCGTGGCTTTGTAACGCCTTAACGTGAAACCAGGAAACTAATATTTAAGATAGTGAAACTTTCCCGTTGTTCCGTCCCGTCTTGTGACTTTATAGATAGATAGATGTACTTTATTTATCCCAAACTGGGAAATTTATTCGCGAAGACTTCCTCCAGGCTGGTGGCAAAGCCAACACAAAGAAGTTTTGACGTGATGATGCATATTCTTGTTAGAAGGTCCAGAAGTGTGAATAGTTCCTACAAACTCATCGTCAATATTCAATGTATAGAACACATGTGTCAAAGTCGAGGCCCGGGGGCCAAATGTGGCCCCTTACATCATTTTATGTGGCCCACGAGAGTGTAAGAGGTCAGTGTCTAAAAATAAATAGGTCAAAAATGTGACTTGAGCGAAACTACATTTCCCACAATGCAGTAGTTTAGCCAATTTTAACTCTGATAAAAACGTTGTGAACAAAGTTAACGTCCTAACTTGTGTCTGATGTTATTTTTCTTTATTGATTGATAGTTTGATCCTTGATTGATGGAGTTCAGTGGGTTTAATAACCTGACAAATTAAAATGATTTACGTTAGAACAGAGAAACAAACATGTTTTTATGAACAACTGTAATGTTTGTAACCTGAAATTCAGAGTTATTTAATATCAAGCAGTAATTACATTTATTTTACTTTACATTGAGTTACATTTAATGACATTTATTAGTTACATCTGGACGCTAAAAAACGCGTTCTGGTGTGGATTCTCGTCCCGGAAGTCACCTTCATTCTGAAAATAACACGAAACGGGCAAATCTGTAGTAATTACTGCTAAACGGACACGTATGTGCATTATCACACACACCAGGAAAAGCCATAGTGACAGTACACACTGAGTTTGACGAACACACACACACACACACACACATCCGGTACTGGGTGATTTATACTACAATGATAGGAATGTATTACTCGTCACGTTCCGCTCGTACCTGCCTTCAAACCCAGTCGAGCGTTTCATCTTGGCGTCGCCAGATAGTCCCGCAACACGCGTCGCTCACTTCGCCACGCTCGGCGTCGTAATGGAACCGCACCCCCCGTTCACCGAGCGCCTGTGATGGACGGCCGCGGCTGTGGTAAAATATCAGTGCTATTAAGACGTGCGGCGCCCTGAGATCATGCGGAGGGGATGGGGTCACGCCGCGGCCCTTCGCTCGCCGGTTTACTGTTATTCGCCGCTTTTCGGCCGAAGCTTGACACAAATAATATCGGATCTGCTTTATCATCCATTTCCTTCCCGCGGTTTATCTTCCCCTTGCCTTTGTGCATCATCTTTTATCATTAGAGCTCCTCCATGAGAGGCCATTAGAGAGAAATTGACCCAGCTCCCCGCCGGTCTCAGCAGGCCGCAGCCTCATCAAGCCAGCCTCCCCTCCACCTCCACACCCCCACTGCGACCGGGATGGCCGACCATTACGATGGAAGCGGATTGGCGAGCTGTAAAATATTTATTGATGCTCCACTTGGCCCCTTGGGAATTGTGCACAAACACACTCACACAAAGTCAAACACACTCACACACCGGCAAAATCGTCTTCTCCAGATCAGTTTGGTAGACGACAGCGTCTGAATCTTATCATAATTATCAGCTTAAATTACGACACAGCTACTTACGCAGTTTAAACAACTCCAGGAAGTGGAAAAAGTCACTTCCTGTTGTACAGAAATGACAGTTTACCAATCCTGGACTGCATCTCTCTTGGATTTTTAGAACATTATAGAACCAAATTGATTAAATTTTGCAGGTTGTGAGCTCAAGGCGATTTATCGGGACCGCTTATTCAAAATAAAGCTTTATTAACATCTTCTAACACTCTTATTTGGCGTGGTTTCCCTCTGCATACGTGCAAAAATCTGAGGTGGAAGGAGGGACAACAAACATCGACATCGACGACAGGAAAAGCTTTTCGATGGTTGACTTGCAGACTTAAAACCTCCCGGTTTAAATAATTACAAGCGCTAACTCCGCCACTGTGGTGGTAGCCTAGCGCTGCTAACGAAAGATAGCCGAGGAGTCAATTATGATTCAGCGTTCCGACGCTTTTGAAGCATCAATCTGCACTCAAAAAGACAACAGAGTCACACGGGACGTCGCTGAGAACATCGATCGCTCCATTTAACGGTAACCATCACTATAAAACATACGGAGAGCGACTGGGGGGGCGGGGAGGTGTGCATGGATTGGCTTGAAGTGCTGGGAGAGTGGCGACGCCGCCGGATCAATGCCTCCTGGAGTCCATCACTGGGGATTCATTTGTATGTAAACCAGTGTTCCCATCATCAGCGGCGTGAGCTCGTCTAATCATCTGTCGATAAAACGTATTGACGGCGTTATTTTACCCACGCGGGGGGCGGATACGTGTTCATGGTGGAAGAGCCGACGCCCCCAGAAGGTGGAGTTTTGGTTCCACAGAACCTTCTGGAGTCAACGAATGTTGAATTTAATTGGTTGCCGGTAACAATTACATCACAACCAGGAAGAGGACAACACGGCCCGTGTGTACTTGTGCACGCCGCGCACATGCGAGGATGCGTGCGGCGCTATCAGCTCCTTTATTACGGGGATAAAGGTCGCTGCCTTCGGTGTGATTGGGAAGTCGCTCCGTCCTTGAGGGATCGCAGCCGCCGTCGGGTGTTCACGGGGGTGAAAGCCAAACAGGAAGTGGGGGGGGGGGGGAAGTGTTTTGCAGGTTGTGCAGACACGTGGACGTCCGATGCAAAGATCGCTTCAAAGTCGCGTTGATGGGAAGGAAAAGGGGCAGCGACGCCAACAAGAACACGTGCATGAGGGCGGCGGTGAATATTCATAACGCTAACCGCTAATCATAGATGTGTGTGTGTGTGTTTGTGTGTGTGTGTGATTGTAATGTCTCAGGGATCACGTTCAGGACTCCCACGCAACGAGCGACACTTCTCCTTGACTTGTTTTTCTTGACCCGTGAGTACGTTTGCGTCGCACGTCTGTAAACTGCGGTTTCGGACCGACACCGTCTGCCGGGTTCTTTTTAAAGCTCCGCACGCGGAGCGTGATGTACGATCGGAGGCACATGTGACCAACGTGACAAACGACGGGATCGCCAACGAGTCGCACCTCCTCCTCTAAAGATGTCGCGTTATGCAAAACGCGTACGATCGCGGTTCGGTTCCGTCTAACTTCGGTTCCTGTTGCACCGGCGGCGACACTTTGACCCAATCAAAGACGAGCTGCTTGTTTGTTTGTTTGTTTGTTTGTTTGTTTGTTTGTTTGTTTGTTTGTTTGTTGATTGAATTCTGAGGCGTGTCCCAAGTGTGGGGCGGATATTTTTTAATTAAAACAAATCGACTTCCTTTCTTCCCTCCTTCTCTTCCTTGCTTCTGATTGGCTCGATACAGGGAAGACAGGAAGAGAAAACTCTCCTGTGCTTAGGCCACGCCTTCTACGCATCACGTGATCTCATCTTAAGCAAACAGACTTAAAAGCAACCCTGGATCCGTTTATATCAAATCGACATGTGATTGTAGTTCTGTGGACGCCTCTGACACAACAGTGTTGGTGGTGGGGGGCGGGTTGGTGGGGGGCGGGGTGGGGGGGGGGCTTTGGTTCCCTCCGCCAGACGGCTGTGAATCACAACGTCTGCTCGAAATGTGCGATCGCCGGACGGCGCTGCGAGACTCTCACCATCCCTCGCCGCAGCTGCGACGGTGTGTTTCCATGATGATGATGATGATGATGATGAATAGACGCCGCCGCGTTAAAACAGTCGCCAGTCGTCTGCGTACGCGTCAAACGTCACCCCAAAACCCAACTTCGTCACCGCGCCGCCCTCCTGCTACTATCCCCATCCGACCGCCGTGCTCCTCCGGTGGGGGTTTGGTCGAGACGCCAGCTAGGCCCTCCTGGAACATTCCACAGTTAGTGGGGGTTTGGGGGGGGCCTTCGGCGTTCACGGTGCGTCGCTATGAACAGCCGGCCTGTCTGCCCCCTTGGCGTCGACGACACGCAACCATAAAACACAATCAGAGCTATGTGAGCGGGCGAGGCGGCGGCGCGACGACGCTAAGGAGAGGCGGACGAGGCCCGTGGGTGTCGGCCAGACCGGCGCGGCGTGTCTGCTTGTGCGTAGAAATGAGGGATTCTGGGTCGCCGCCAGTCAGCGGCTGCTAAATACGTCTACTTTGGAACATTGAACAGAGCTAACAGGGGTTATTCCAGGACATAGCCTTCCCCTCCTGCTCCGTCTCGGCGCAGCGCTCAGGATCTTTCCTTTCTCCCTCTGCGGTCTAATATAGAGCTCATTCTGTTTGTTCCTAGGTGCCAAGGCCAGAGGGGGTTGTGTGTGTGTGTGTGTGTGTGTGTGTGTGTGTGTGTGTGTGTGTGTGTGTGTGTGTGTGTGTGTGTGTGTGTGTCTGCGTACCAGCTGAGGCTGCCACTGCAGTCTCGAAGGCTGCTTTATTTTGGCTTTAGTTGCCATAGCAACCCAGTGGGACTTTCAGTACGTCTGAGCCGGTGATCGAATCGATGCTGACCAACACCGGCACCAAAGGTGTGTGTGTTTGTGTGTGTGTGTCATAATGTCACATGTTTGCATCATCAAACATCTGGTCTCACCTCTACGTCAAATAATTGTTAACTAAGAAAAACAATGAAGATGAAGATGAAGATGATGACTTCCCCAAAAATTTTCTTCAATAACTGCATCAATTTTTTTTTTAGGTACCACAGAAACAACCAAAAATTTAATTTGCAGGAAATTGAAATTGAAATTCCTGGTCGAGAGCTGCTCTCTGATTGGTCGCCTGACACAGTTCTCTGCAGCTAATCTGCTTTGTTCGGTTTTTTTAATGTCATTTGTCGATTTTGATGATTTTTTGCATAAATGCACACAATAATTCCATCACTACCCCCTTAAGATCCTTGTGGTAGTTTTTAATTGCGGTCATGTGATCCCTCTTCTCCCTCTTCGCTCACAGTTGAATAAATAAATCTCATTTCCTGACTGAAAGCTGAGGTACTGGAAACTTAACATCAGCGTTTAGGCAACATCGCAATGTGCTGAGTTGTTTTTGGAACCTCACACAGCTAAAAAAAACAAAAAAACGTTTTGTCACCAGGACTTGAATCATTGCTCATGATAACACGAAAAAAAAAAAAAGTACGCTTTGTCCTCCTGTTGGCAAACAGGTGGATTAGCGTAGCGTGTGTTGCAAACTCAGAAGCGTACGCTCCTTTTCTGGTCGGGCTGCTATCAGTTGGCGCTACTGACCTCCCATCTTTACCTCGCATGTTTGCCCGGTGATGAAAACGCCGACTTATCCCCAAACACACAGTCAACACTGGAAAAGCCAACAGTTACACAAGACGCGTGTTCCAGTAAAGCTGCACCTCCTCTGCCAAAGCATTACCGCGTGTTAGCGCACATGTGAGGGCAGCTTTTGGACCAATCGATAGTATTTTACTGTACTGCAGGCGAACGGCGCCTAAGTCCAACGTTAGCTTCATGCTTCAGCTGCGAGCGTTAAACTGAAACTCCACGCCGCGGTGACTTTACAGTCTCTTCGGGTGCAAGGACGCTAGCAAACAAGCTATTTTTGATGCGTGGCTGTTCATTCAGTCGAGGTGTCTTTGTTGGCGAGCTGAATGGCCAAGGTCTCTGTTTATTATTGTGCAACTGAAGCTCGTTCTCAAATAAGAAATGTATGCTTTTCATCAAGAGCGACGGCCTTGCATCGAGTTTGTTCTGACTAAGAACCGTCTGTATTTGTAGAACTCTATGTCCCGCTTTCTATGTCCTCTCATCAAATGAGTCACTGATTTGTAAGCAAGCGATACGACAAAGCATGCAGCGATGAAATAACGCATCGTGAGAATACAGATAAGAGACTTTTATGAAATAAAGACATTTATGAATGTAAAATATTAGCTTTATCATTCCCCTTGTTTCTATTTTCCCCACCCAGCTCAGGCAGATGGAGGCCCACCTAGAATCAGGGTCCGCTCTGAGGGTTCTACCTGATAAAAGCAGTCATTGTCTGCAAAGAAAAGACCGCGTAAGGTATCATGAAGTGACTGCTTTGAGTTGATTTGACTTGAATTTTGGTGCTAGCAGCTTTAATGTTCAGTTTGAAGGTTCAAGACGTGTTTTTAACGAAAAGAAACATATGTTCGCAAAACTGCGTTAAAATTTCTCTGTGAATTAATCAAGAATCTTCTCTGTGTTCGAAAATTATGCTTCCTTTTTGAATTCTTCAACAATACCAAGATTTAAAGCCAAATACCTGAAAAACAAGCAATGTTAAATTTGCTGTAGCTTTCAGTTTAGCAACTAGCATATGTTTGCATGCTAATGCATTCAATGAAATGAATTTACAAGCAGCGCTTGGTGCATCATTCTGATTTCCTCACATAGAAAAGTGAGAAATTTATTTTGTTTCTAAACTTCAACTCCTGTGAGTGGGAGTGTGAACTCAGAACCCAGAAAGGATGACAAGAATTAAAAACATTCACTTGAATGAATTCATTCTCATTCAGGAAATGCTGGTGCTGGAGTTAAACCTCAAGGCCCCCTAAAGAAGATCAACCTTTCATTCATTTTTTTGTTGAATGATTCGGCATGAATGGCAGCGGAGGTGCATAACAGAGATGAAAACATTCAAACTTCTCAGATTGCGCTAACGGGGACGTTTCTAATGCTATTATGGGTTTTTTATAGAATCTCGTCAAGATAGGGGGGGAAACGTATGTCAACAATATCATAAGGTGAACATGAGGGAATGAGGGGGAGTTGACCTTTGACCTGACCTCGGCACTCCAGAAAATCCAGCTGAACTTGCTAACAGCACAATAAAAGTGGAGGGAAATATTGGTTATTATTTCTTCTTCTTTTAAATGGGAGTGGGAGGATTTCAAGGACTATAAGGACTTCCAGAGGCTAATTATAGCCTCCATCAATTTATGGTCCAAATCGCCATCAGACCATGTTAGACGACAATCCCTAGGTGCTAACTGGAAACTGTGCTACCAAAACATACCAGAAAGAGCAAAATTATGTACTTTTTTGTTATGTTCTGAAAGAATTTTGTTTTTGTCTCCATCTCATGTGAACACTTTGATGAAAATATCGATAACTCCATTATATCTGTGTTCTGAGGAATGACAGGAATCAGAACAATGACGGCTGCAAGGTGTTGTCACGAGGTCTACGGCATTCACAGAGACGCTTACCTCGGTCTTCCTGCTCGGATCTTCATCTATTTTTCTCTTCCTCCTCTTCCTGCTTTGTACTGGATGCTTTAAATGCATGCGTGAGTCCTGCAGCTTCCTGATTAGCCTCCTTTGCTGACACAGACTCTGGGGAAAACAGGAAATGGAGCATAGTGTGAGGTCAGCACACCGCTGGCTGCCCAACCATGTAGCCGCTAAGCCCAAGCGTGCATTACAACAGCGTTTCCCCCGAAACGAGCAGCTGTGATGAGCAGCAAAGACGTTAGCGCTGTTAGCTGAAGTAGAGGACTTAAATATGTTAAATCTGAGGCTAAAGCCAACAGCTGGTAGCTTAGCTTAACATGTAAACAACAACAGGTCTCATCGTTTTAATAAAAACCAAATTTGTGGGTCGAGTTGCGTTCGTTTTTGCTATGATCACATGAAGTGGGCGGCACCAACAGTTTACGACTTGTATTGATAAACATATCAATACAAGTCATTGATTGGTCATTGGTTTGGGTTTGTATGCACAGCTAGCTTTTAAAAATGGCGGGAAGTTAGCGAGAAATCTTCCACACTTCCTGCTGTTTAACGCCTTGAATTATTAATCTTTATAAGGTTAATCTGGGACATTCCGGAGAACATCCTCCGTCTGGCTGAACAGGAATGGGACGTTCTTGTTTGCGGTGTCAGTTTGCGACAAACATTAGCCTGATAACACGGTGTTTCCTACACAAAACTCCTCAGTGTCTATTCAGAGCCCTCAGTGCTAATTAAGCACAGTGAGTCAGTCAGGCTCAGTAGAAAGGGCATCAAGTAAACACAAACCATGGTGAGCAGTGAATGAATCATTCTGAACATCGACTGAATGCTGAGTCACGTTAAGACAGAGGAGTGTTTGTGTTAGTCATTTAATTTAATTCACTCTATGAAAACACAGAAACAACCCTCTGGCGCAGGAATCACCATCATTTTAGCAGTTTGTGTTGACTGGTTGGATCATTATGATCCGAGTCACACTTATAAACAGTTTCAGAGCATAAAACATTTGAAGGTGCTTGAAGAACGACGGCCGTTCTTCTAGAGCACATGTGTCAAACTCAAGGCCCGGGGGCCAAATTTGGCCCTCCACGTCATTTAATGTGGCCCGCGAGAGCATAAAAGGTCAGAATGTCTAAAAATAAATAGGTTAAAGTGTGCTTTAACCAAAAACTACATTTCCCACAATGCAGTATTTAAGCACATTTTAACATTGAGGAAAAACGTTGTGAACAAAGTTAACGTCCTAACTTGTGTTTGATGTTATTTTTCTTTTTTCATTAATAGTTTGATCCTTGATTGATGGAGTGCTGTGGGTTTAATAAACTGACAGATTTAAAAGATTTATTTTATAACAAAGAAACAAAACATATTTTTCTGTGCAACTGTTTGTAAGTCGAATAAGTAATAAATTGACTTATTTAACATTAAGGAGTAGTTACATTTATTTCACATTACATTGAGTTACATTTAGTTATATTTATTAGTTACATCTGGTCCTTTGAGGACAGCCATGATGCTGATGTGGCTCTCGGTGAAAATGAGTTTGACCCGCTTGTTCCAGAGGCTCAGTTCACACACATTTAAAAAATAAATGTTTGCTGACGCTAAACAAAAGGCAGCTAGCCATGAGGGATTCACTCGCGGGTTTTAGATAAAAGTCTGTGAGGTTTACGCCTGCAGGCTCTTTTACGTCACACATAAAAACAGGTTAACATTTAAAAAATACCAGCGACAGATTGGAAACAAACGTCAAGGAAACACAATTGAAGGCAGGGTTGCTGCCTCAGGTGGCGGCGACAAAATGCGGCGTGCTCCAGGAAGTTCGATCTGAGCGGCAGGTATCGACACACCGGAAGGCTTATCAGATGCGGGAAACGTAACGTGGAATCGTCACAACTTCCTGCTCGCGACTCGACTCATCCGTCAGGAATGCCGTCTCGCCGGTGTTTGATTGGCGGCATCCGGCGGGGCGAAGGTCAGGGGTGATGTTTTGATGTTCTGAAACAGGTACTGAACAAAGTTTCCGACACAATAATGATCAGTTTGATACTGAATATTTATATTTTTACACTACTAATAATAATACTAACAATAAAGGATAATTCCTGGTACATTGCTGTGCTGGATGCCGGATATTTCCACACATGTACGCTGAAATAAACTCACAATAGCCTGAAATCACTGACCTTATTTGTCAGTTTTAGTTTTTCCATTAGGGTTTTAAACTCTTTTATAATAACGGACGTAAACAGGAGGAGAAGTGACGGCGGGAAGCGAGGCGCGGATGGGTGTGTGTTTACGCCGATCCTCGTGCAGCACTCGTGCCAAATTTGGACTTGTTTTTATTAGAACGGACGGAAGAATTTTCCTCTGAATTTCCCCGTTTTACACACACACACACACACACACACACACACACACACACACATACACACACACACATACACACACAAAGAGACGACCCCTTCCTGTACAGTACAGATCCGGCACATGACCAAAATAAACTCTGGCTTGAAAACAGGATGACGGGAAGACACTCAGGCTTGTCACCCTACTGTGTGTGTGTGTGTGTGTGTGTGTGTGTGTGTGTGTGTGTGTGTGTGTGTGTAGGTGTGTGTGTGTGTGTGTGTGTGTGTGCCAGGGAGAAAGTGGTAGTGTTTGGGGCCTGCCTCACTACAGAGGAAGCCAGCAGGAAGTCTGAGCCAATTGTTTTTCTGGTTCACTGAGTTCAACATGGCTTCTGTCTTCATAACAACGACAAACAACTGATCTGAACCCGCGTGTTGTTGGAAAAACCGGTTATATATGTGTGGATGTGTGTGTATGTGTGTGTGTATGTGTATGTGTGTGTATATGTATGTGTGTGCATGTCATGTATAGTCATGTAACATACTAAATATAAAATGGGATTACATCAACATGTTTACTCAGAGCAGAGGTTGTGAAAATCCCCCCTGCCCTGCTTTTGACTGACCTTTGTGATCCCTGTTGATTCGATTATTACAACTGGTGTGTTGTTAGTGTGTGTGTGTGTGTGTGTGTGTGTTTCTGTGTGTGAGGTCATTTCGTTAGAAGCCACCAATGCCTGAATAAACATTTACGGCAAAAAATATTTGTGTGTGTGGAGTTTGTTCTGGCACGACGTCAATCTGCTGGTGTTTTTTTCTTTTATTTCTTATGTGTTTGACTCAGAAATCGATTTGTGGTTGGAGATGAAAGAGGAGAGTCGCGTTTGTCTGAGAGGAGGGGAGGAGGGAGGGAAGAAATGATGAGTTCAAGAAGAAAAAGAGGAAATAAAAGTTGATGAGTATGGAATTAAAAAAATGATCTGAAGGTAAAATCAGCCCCAAAAAATTAGAATCTAATTTATCAGAAATTTCTTCCGAATGTTTTTTTAAGAATCGACTTAAAATCATCTAAAGAGATCAATTTTGTGGAAAAATCCAAATAAATTATTTTTGGGTGGGTCATAATTTGGGAAGGCTAAGATGTGCTCTTTTTTTTGCACTTCTTTAAAAATTCAGTTTCCACGGAAACGTACAGAAAAGATCTGTAGGATTTCAAAAAGTTACAAATGTCACAAGCTAGAATTTACAGATTTTTCTCTGGACCAATCTTGTGCTTTTGTTTTTTATTTTCCCACTCAAACGAAAAAAAATTAAAATGGGTATAAAATTTATAAAATTCACGACTTTTCATGTTTAATTTATTTAAGTTTCTTCAACTCAGAATTTACCGTTTGGGATAAAAAACTTGACAAGCGTTTAAAAAAAAAGGAGAAGCGGATCAAAGGGATGAAAGGAAGGCAGTGTTTGCAGAGGGCGAGGTGGGGTCACCCTAACATCAACACCGGGTGACCCCCGGGTGGGCAGGAGCTCCTGACTGGGTTATCATGACGGCGCCGTGACCTGGTTGCAGTCGCCCGGGGGTCAGTAACACGCACACGCTAACAGCAGGTCAAACACACGCTAACCTCGACCTCTGCACATGGGGTGTGTTGTGGGCGGACACACACTTTAACAGCCACGCAGCGACTCATCAGCAAACACACGATCAAAAGCAAGTGGCGAGAAAGTGTAGAAAGCTAACAGCTAGCAGGAAAGAGGCTGCTTCGATGCTAACCTGTGTTTAACGTTAAAATCCTTCAGCGACAGGTTCTTTTCAATCAAAACATTTCGCATTTTGGTTGAATACAGTGTGAATAAAGTGACTGCCCAGCGTGTTGAATTCATCACACAGTATTTTAGTCGTTTGTCTGATGATTAAATTCTGGGCTTCAGTCCTGAAATGACCCAACAGACCATAAAACCTGTTGCTAACGTTACGCTAGCAACGGGACGGGATAAACGGGTCATTATTACTTTAAATCTGATTTGTCAGAAAATGTCCCCTTGATCCGGACTTGGCTCTGTGTGTGTGTGTGTGTGTGTGTGTGTGTGTGTGTGTGTGTGTGTGTGTGTGTGTGTGTGTGTGTGTGTGTGTGTGTGTGTCATAAGAAGGTAACATTCCACTGCACGTGCTCAGTAGTGATTTTCGTCAGCGACCAGCAGAGCACAAGGTCTCGGAAAATGGAAGTGTAAACAAACTAGCGCCTCATGTTTACGTGTGTGTGTGTGTGTGTGTGTGTGTGTGTGTGTGTGTGTGTGTGTGTGTTTGTGTGTGTGTTTAAAGATCATGGGAAAACCTAGAAACCCAGACCCTCCTTCCTGATCCCGTGTGAGTCATATCGATGGAGTAGGAGATTGAAGTGGAGCATTGTGGGAACTTGACGTTTTTTTGTCAAATTGTCTTTATGACTTTACGACTTATGAAACGTAAAGTACAAAGCATTTAAAAAGAATCGCTCCAATTTTCCTCGTCTGCACCAAAATTGATGAAACTTAAACCCAAACGACGCCCGTTGCCTCAGTACGATGCGGTCGCCGTGGCAACAAATGAACGCCTGGAACTTAGATTCCAGACGCGTTGGAAGTGTTTCAGGAATGTCCTTCGTGGCGGCAGATGACGAAGGGTATTCCAAATCTCTCTCCGGCTTCTCCTGCGGGCCAGATCAGATATTTAATCCATCCGATGACTTCCTGGCCAACTCCAGCATCTTCTCCCTGTTGGACGTCTCTGGAATGCTGCCAACAGGAGGCGCCCTGGAGGCACCAGAATCAGTTGACAGACTTTCCTACCAGTCCTTTGCAAGACCAGAACACTAAAACTCCCGTTGCTTGAGTAACTCCAGTCCAAGAAGGTCCATGATCTCCAATGGAGGTTCTGACTCAGTCCAGGGATGTAAGTAACGCAACCACATCATCTGCATAGAGCAGAAAGGGAATTCTGAGCTCCCCAAACCAGACCAGATCGGAAACACACAGCGGCCTTTTCTGCATTTCTGAAACGCATTGAGACCCTGTCCGAGATCTTCTCCTCAAGTGACTCGTTCTTGCATATTTTACCTTCCCCGTCAATCATCGTAAACAAACTGCGTCTGTCGCGGCAAAAGATTTTCCACTTAGCACTTTGTGTTTACTAATTAATCCCGCGCGATGCCGCAGCAGCACTTTGGATGGACAGAAGGAATAGAAGGAGAGAAGGCGGAAAAAAAAACAAAGAGGTAACGATTTGCTGTCTCTGCCTGGAAGACGCTGACGATGGAAAGTGGGCATTAAGAGAAGTCAAAGCTTTTGATTTGTTTGTGTCGACAGAGTTTTGACCTGTGATGCGCAAAAAAAAAAAAAAAAAGAAAATCCCAGAACAGGTTCATGCTGCTTCGCTGAAATACATAAATCCACACATGTGTACTTGTAAACGCCACACACACGCTAACATTCACACGCTTTCAAGCACAACCACACAATGAGTGTTTCTCTCTGAGCATCTTCAGTGTAAAGTATTGATCTCGAGGCTCTATTGCTGCACTCCCAGTGGCCATTAATTCACCGGGTGCTGCTGGAGGCCCCGGAGCCTTTTCGCCGATCTCTGAACGCGACGACGAAGAGTCATCCATCAGAAGCTGCAGAGCGTCGGAAAAAGCGCGAAAAAGATGCTACAACACACGAATGTGTTGCATGTATTCACATTTGATCTGCCATACTGCATTCTCATGTCACCCTATGATTAAACCCTCTCATGCGTGCTCAGTCCTCTTGTTTGGTTGTCAATCGGCCACCGCCGTCTTCTTTAAAAAAAAGAAAGAAAAAAGACCTCGGTTTCCGTCATGCTGCTGCGATTCGCCCACATCCCAAGTCTTCACAGGTTAACCCCCGTCTTCGTCATTCCTCCAGCCTCATCAGTCACTACGGAGCCATCGGCCGTCGCCGCCACCTGCGTCTGGACTCCCACGGGGAGGGGAGGTTCCGTTATGACTTCCTGACAGACTAATTATCGCTGCATCATCTGCCAGACCACGTGATAATTAGGCGTGAGCGTGAGACAGGAGAAGCCGAATGATTGGTCGGTTTAATGGATCAGCCGATTAGCGGGTAATTTATCAGCAGGAAACGAGATGGAAACAAACGGATTAACGATAACCGCGAAGCAACATTTTGCGATCACGTCGCCGTTTTTTCCGATCGTTTTTTTCCGAGATGGAACGGGAACTTGACGTGAACTCGATTCAAGATTTAAATTGCGTGCATGCTTTTGCATACGTTGCCTCTTTGTCTCCGCGGCGCACCATAAATCAGTTTGGATCCATACCTTCATATCTCTTAAGACCTCAGGCGTCACCTCACATTCATCCAACGCCGGATCATGTTGAGAAATGAACGCGCCGCGTTACTCCCCATCCATCTGCTCGAGTATTCATCTCCCCCCGTCAAATATTCCCTTCGCAGCGCGTCGCTTGTGTTTAGCATACAATGGAAAGACAATGGATTATTCCTCCCACCCAGGAGTGAAGCAAGAACATCTCATAAACATGAACACCATATCTCCCCGGGTTTCCTATCCTCTAAACGGTATACATCTTTGTTGCGTACGACAGCTGGATTAGCATAACATACTGTTTGGGATAAATGGGTCTTTTCCCTGGAATATTGTTCTCGGGTGGGTTTACAGGAATAATTCTCGGCCTGAAATGGGAGAAATGCTTGGAACGAAGCATTAATGCAAATTGGTTGCACTTCAATGTAAGCATGAAGCCATAATGAGCCATATAATATCTAATGATGGTGTTGCACATTAGAGGATCCCGTGATTGGCTCAAATGATGTTTATTCTGTTGTTCGGGGGCCACTTCAAGGCTTTATTTCAATGTTCACGTTGGGTTTTTTTCTTATAATGTAAGAAATGACGGTGATAATGTGGAATCCGTAGCATAAAATTGGTTACACTTCAACGTAAGCATGGAGCCATAATGACTATATCACATTTAATGACATCCTCGTGCATTAGCAGATCCTGCAATGAGCTTAAATTCCGCCAATTGTGTCAGGTTTCAGATTTGACTTTATTCTTTTTAAATGTGTTTTACGGCCTTTTGCCCTAAAAACCATCATGAATTATGTGACATTTGGGGCAAAGTTTTCCACAAATCCATTACTGAAGTGAGATATTAGCTAGCGGGGCTGGAGGTCACAAAGTCCTATTTTCCAAGACATCATCGAGTAAAATGGGCAAATAATCACAGAAATTACAGCAAATTCACCAATTTTCACCACAAATTTGTAGCTGTACGCTCAACATGTGTCCAAAAGCCCCGCCTACTGCAGCGCTAGTCAGTCTGGGCCTTGTTTCCAGACCCTTGAGGCGGGTATTGATGAATCTCTGCATGGGAATAATGGTGCAATGTTCTCACCTTGAGGAGGCGGAGCACGACAACACTACAGATGAATGGTGAAGGAGAAAGAAGCCAGGAGGCCGGAATAAAACCGCTGAATGAAAATGTCTCGTTATTGAGGTCGAGATGCGGCGAAGCACTTGTGGGTGTCACCAGATCTATACATTCTATCCCCGTATAGAATCCCTTTCACCTGTATGTCAAGTTTTCAAACCCTGACCTGTAGGTGGGAGCTGCGATTGTATATTTCCATGCATCAGATGGGTATCGGGTTGCGTGCAGCCGTGTTATTTTGGCTCTATAGGGTTCAAATGTGCATCAGCAGGTATATCCTGAGAGGTGACAGGGATCAATAGTGCATTAGGACCCATCACAGCTGCTTGCCCCCCGGGGGGGGGGGGGGGCAGGAGGGCAACGGGAGGACGGGACGCTCCTCCAGGCTTGTATCTCCGCGCAGGCACAGAGAGGAGCGTTCAGAGGGAGTGACGGATAGATATCGATCAAGAACGACGAGGTAGGAGCAGAGATAAAGTCGGGATGGACGGAGGGAATCGAGCAACGCTGATGGAGACGGAGGAAAATAACGCCAACGATGGAGAAAAGTTTAAGATTAAAGAGAAGAAATCAGGCGGAAGAGGAAGAGGAGAACGGACAGGTGGAGAAGGACGAGGAGGAGGGGTGGAGAGGAGACCAGGAACCAGGATTCTCTGATGGAGAAACGCCGAAACGACAGCGTGTGTCCGAGCAAGCCGGGTGCGCTAACGGCGTGGGAGAACGCCGTTTGGCCCGGGAGACATCCGAGTCAAGATGTTCCGAATCAAACAACCCATCTTGAAATCATAGAGAGCAGAACAGAACCAGAATAACTGTGATCTTTGCTAATCGTTCGCGTCTTGGGCCCGAAGCGTTTCCGACTTCCAGGAAATCAAAGGAAAAAAACACGACGAACTGATTTTTTGACACGACGGTCATAAAACACGTCTTAACTACTTTAATCGCCGGAACGGGTTAATTTGTATTTAAGGATCTCCAGTTTGCGGACTTATAAAAAACACACCAGCACACGCAACACATGTGCGCCGCGGGCCTCAGGCGTGGAGATGGCATGTGTGTGTGTGTGTGTGTGTGTGCGTGGGAAGGCGGGACAAGGACCATATAGCTGTAGGGGACTATGGGAAGCTTTCGAAGGCCATTTCCAGCGCGGCGTAAAGAGCAGCACCATCTGTGACCGGCTCTCTAATGAGCAGCTTAATGGGCTTGGAACCATGTGGCTTCCTCTATACGTCTCGTCGTGTGTGCATGTGTGTGTGTGTGTGTGTGTGTGTGTGTGTCGCACACACATGTTGTCACACACACACCGGCTAACATGCATATTTCTCCGTTATCACACTCTTCTTCTTCTTTTGTCGCTCACACCCTCAGCCAGATGTTGCCTCTCCTGGGTAGAGGGAGGCGTCATCAGCGTATAGCTTACGCTAATAGTTTTACAGGACTCCGGGAGCGGCTAACGGGATGCTAATATCTGCAGTTTTTGAAGAAAGGGGAGGGAGGGTGGTGGCATCCTGGTGTTGGTGATTACAGCAATCTCAGGTTATTGTGCGGCGCGTGTTTATCGGCGCTATATTAAATTACACAACGGTTTCATATCGGCCCAGAAGAGCCGTAACGCAGCTGCGCGTACGCATGCAGAGCGTTATTGAAATGTAAATACTGCATCGTGTTGCCGCGGCAAAATGAAGACAGACAGGAGACACGTTCGGGGGCGGAACGCTTTGCATAAGATCGCATACAGGGTAAATACAGGGTACAGAGTTTATTGCTTTCCAGAAAATGAGAATTTCTAAATCAGGCGGCGGTGCTTTTCAATGATCAGTTTTAGTTTATTATTTACTGATGGGCCCCCGGGCCCCTAAACGACGTAAATCAAGAGGAGCTCCTGCAGGTAGAGTAACGCATGCATGAGGAGCAGCAGGGAGGATGACCACCTGAAGCTCCAATGGGGAGTAAGAGTATGCAGATTATCTTTAATAAAACAGTTTAAGACTATTTTCCGCAGTATTTGATTATTTAAATTGATCAAATTTGGATCTGCATTCAATTTGTACTCACGTTTTTTTTGTTGAATTTCATAGTAATGTTTTCCTTAGTCTCATAATGGGATCATGCAACAACTACAGGATGAATTTTCATGTAATTTTCATGAAAAAAATCAAATATACATATTTATTTCCTTTATGAGATAAGATTCATGAATTTTCAGTCTTTTCATTAATTATTCAAAAATGTCTTGAGATAATTTCATGAGACTTGATGGGGGGGCGGAGCATGTGATAAAAACTGAGCTGGTCCAAATAAAAGGGGCGGAGCCATGACCTTGACCCCACACTTTAACAGAACCCTGAGGGACACCAATTCAATGCACTGGTGATTTAGACGAGAGGTTTTGTCCTGATATGTAAATTCACTTCAAATCTTGTATTTTCTATGACGGAGGGGGGGGGAAATGAATAAGTGATGAGTACAACAGTAAACCGGTAATGGAGGTCTGGTTTCATGCGTGACTTCTGAATTGTCTAATTAGATCCACAGAATAAATCGCGTCCCCAGCGTCCATCCACTCCTGATTCTTGTGCTCGTTTTTTTTTTTGTCTTTTTTTTTTCTTCTGCTGTTTGTAATTCATTAACAGAGTAAAAAATTAACATTCTCCACCCGTCTGTTCGAAGGAATCTGGCTAATTACCGCTTTCCTATTGTTTCTGTAATGAATTCTGTTTGTTAGCATCTCTAAAGAAGTTCTGCGCTGTCACATGACGCCATGTAAAACAATTTAATGAGCGACAATCAGCGCCGGGTCGCTTTCCCTCCTCGCTTCAGGCTCCTGTAAGTACCAGCAAATTTGTTTAATTAATTGTGTGATTTTTCTTTCTCTCTCAGTCGTTGGAAGATGACGATTTTTTTTTTTTTAAACGAAACATCCACTCGTCGAGGAACATTTTCAACATTTTTCTTTAATCTGCGTCTTTTTGTACTCGTCATTTTTCCCGATTTCCGCGCCGTCTGTTCCTTTTAACGTTATTTATTGCCCCGTCGTAATCAATGCCTCTGATCAGATTAATATCTGGAATAACCCAACTTCCCCATGGGGGTTGGGGGGGTCGTAGCTGTTTCATCCTATCATCTTTAACCCCCACACTTTCTCCATCGTGTCTCTTTAACTCTTCATCGCGCCTCCCTTCAACCCTTTTCCAACCATTATTTCTTCGCGGCCTTGTTCATCCGTGTTGCCCCCCACCCCCCCAGCTGGGACCTGGTGGCTCACGTACAACGCATGCAAAGTGTAATGAGATGCTCTCTCTTCACATGTTCTCGCATGATCCCCCCCTTTGCCCTCCCCCCGATCACGAACAAGAGAGAACCTGAAGAGGCAAAGACGGATGAAAGAAAAACTGGGAGAGGATGGATGAGGGAGGGGGGCAGGAGGGGAAAAAAGGTGGGTGAGGGGTTCATAGACCCGCTAATGGTGGATGTCCGCAGGGAAATGGCTAATGTGATGTCTGCGATGAATGCATTATCAGGATGGATGTGCTATCGTGTGCGGGAGGCACTTGCGGCGCCCCGTCTCCTCTCTGGGGCCTTGTGTACATTATTTGGTCCTTTTTGCACTTCTCTAACTGCCATGTTTTAAACACACATAGGACACCCGGGGGCGCGAAAGGCATTATTGTGATTGTCACTTCAGACAGATTAACCACAGCGATAGGGACCACCGCTGGTTCTGTCAGGGATGAGTATGGGGGTGTGTGTGTGTGTGTGTGTGTGTGTGTCGTGAGGATGATGGAGAGCTGAGGCAACGCCACGAGTTGCATCAGCGTTGTTTTTTCCGCGCCGACGGTTTTCCAAAGCTCGGGGTTCGTAGGTGAGGATGTGTTTGCATCAGCGTTGGCTCGTCTTGCCCTGACATGTTGCGGCGATGCAAGCTCAACGCAAAGAGTAAACACATCGGAAAGCCAAGCAAGCGTCACTGCACCACGATTAAATGAAACGTGATGAAATCTGCAGTTTGTAATGAACTGGTTGTAATGAAACGGGCGAGGAAGTCACGCATCCCATGCAACAGGGGTCTCTCCTCGAGTTGTGGGCACCAAAACTGTAAATGCCACGACTTATGCATCAATTTATCGCCGTATATGCAAGAAATAGCTTCAGTTTTTTTGGCTCCGGTGATCATAGAATATTTTCCTCCCATCGAAACGACAACCGAGCAGCAGGAGTGCAGAGAAACGAGGACAGTTCACGCTTTCTTATAAATGTTTATCCAGCTCCACGCCGTTGCGATCGGACCGATGCATTCATTAATCAAGGTACGCGCTGGAATTAGCCTCCACCCCGCTTCTGCCCTCTGTAAGTCTGTGCTGATGATTGGTGTGGGAACAGATGGAGATGCAGATGGGAGATTTTGAACCTTTGGAGAGTTCCTGGTAAAGTTGAAGTCATTATGATGATGATGACAAGTATTTAGTATATATATATTTACTGTATACACCCAAGAATTGGTCGCTGCAACTTGCCTTGAAGTCAAACGGAAGAGTTTCACATTTATAAAGTTAAGCTAAAGAAATTTGAGATCAAACAAACAAAGTCCGAATCAAAGAGACGTTCTCCGCTAATTCCACAACATTTAGTCTGAAGTCAAACCTGGTGGCAGCGGGGGGGGGGGGGGGGGTATAAAATCCAGGTTGGGGACATCTGAGCGCCATCCAACACTATGCACTATGAACCATAACACAGCCAGCCTGTTAGATTCCCTTGTCCCATTGTCAATTCTCCATTTAAAGATGAAATTTCTGGGTGGTCTGTTGACACTGACCTCTGACCTTGTGAAAACGGCGTTAGAAAAGTTGAGGTTTAGAGTTACCCTGTCGGGTGACGGTGAGGGGATATTAACGACCAATGGACAAGTGGCACTTTGTTGAACTTCCTCTCACCTCGTAGAGCCAGAGACACACACACGACCCCAGACGACGACATGAATGTGTTAGTGATTAATGCGACCAATGAAGCCCCTACTGTTCAAATATAAGGAGTCTGGAGGACTGCATTTAATGATTTTATTTGAAAATCCAAATTCTTCCTCGGATATGAAGTGAACAAGAATCACAAGAAAGAAAGCCGTAAAAAAATACCCAACAGGCGTCGTCACGGGTTACCCTAAACGTCTTTGTGGGAACACCCGATGGGCTTTTGTAACACACTCCATATCATGAATGAGTCCTGTGTGTGTTCACGGCGCTCCTGGGACCCGCTTTAATCAATGCCAATCACAAACAAATTAGCCTCGCCTTAATGCACCACCTCTCCTGCTCTCCCCGCTGACTACACAGGTTTCTTCCTCCAACCACACGTCGGGGACGTCCCATATGGAAGCCTCTCATCAGACGTCCCTGTAGATAGTCCAGCAAACGGAGGAGATGCATAAAGTATGTGGCGTGAAGGAATTTTGAAGAGATATCCAATAAAAGCTCAACTCCAAGCTAACGGTCTGCATGGGCGGATCCGTGCAGGAGGTGTTTAAACAGTTGAGAAGAGGGATTACGCTAGTTTACAGCAGCTTATGCTAACACCACAGAGGAAGCTAATTGCAGGGAGGTGTCACCGTGCTATATGTGTGTGTGTGTGTGTGTGTGTGTGTGTGTGTGTGTGTGTGTGTGTGTGTGTGTGTGGTTGTGTGTGAACAATGTCTCGGGATGAAACGGTGGAGTTACTACACTGCGTGTGAGTGTGTTGAGGCGAGTGTGAACCAATAAACCCTGAACTCACCTCCACGTCGTGTCGTAACAACCGGTTTGGGCGCTTGATGTATGCGTGACACACATTTTACCAAGAGTACATACCGACATGAAAACACCCACTTAAAAAATGTAGATGTAAACGTAAACAGTTGTGCAACACGCAACACGCCTGCAGGTTATGCCGTGTCTTCATCGTCTCATGTGTAACAACAATGTTCGACTGTAAAAAAACGCCGACTTTACGGTTGTCCGTTTGCGTTTATGGGCGCGGCGTTAGCCCCATTGATCGGGGCTCACTGGGGTGTGTTTGTGTAACATCGGCCACCTGCAATCTCCCTTCTTGTCGGCTGCAGCAGATTTATAGCGAAGCCGAGACGCCGATCGATGGGCGCAAAGTGGAAAAGCAAAATCAGAGCTCTTGTCTCTGTCTTCCAGTCTTAAGAGTCGGATAGAAGAGTGTTTTTCATCTCATCTGACAAAGGGATTTTAGTTTTTATTACAAAACAAACAATCCCGTCATATGTTGCAATTCAAAGTAATATTTTATTCAAGGTTTGATTTTTCTTTTTATTTCAGGTAATTTTGACTGGAATTAAAAATTATATGAAAGCTACCAGATTGTTAGCCCTGAGCAAAAGCTAAATACACTCGATTTACAGCACAGTCGGAATTTCTATTATGAACCTTTTCCATAGTAATAATTACATTGACATTAGCTACCGGCAAAAAGCTAAAACTAACTCCGTAGAGTTTTTCTTTAATTTACCTACAGTGAGGAGGAAATGACCCACCCTACTCCGCCTCTGATTGGCTAGCTATCGCTGTAATTCTTACGTTAACCCACGTGAAAGAGCTTCAGTTATGTGAGAAAAATTGCCGTCAATTCAAGCCAATCCCTTGCAGCGAAGAGCAGTTATGATTTCATGTGAAAAACAAAACCCTGTGTTCACTTTGTCTAAATAACTAATCAGCCGTTACCCTCACCGGGGCACAACTCCACCTACATATAAATAGAGTATCATAAGTTTGTATTTGGATATAAAAAGTCATCTATTTAGCATTTGGATTTCTGAATAGTGAAAAAAACCACATAAAGCAGCATGTCATCAGCATAGAAGTAAAGAAGTAAAGCCGATACAGTCAAACCTTAAGTTACGAGATTAATCCGTTCCCTGACTGAGCTTGTAAATCAAACGGTATAACACATAATCTAGTTTTGAATGGGTGCATGGAACTCTTCTTAAGTCACATTTTACGACCATTAAAGATTGATTGATTAAATTGCGTATTGAACTGTCTAAATACTGTACAGTGTGACTGTTTGCTCCTGATGCAACGATTGTTCTTGGGGGATCTGAGGCTTCTTTCTCCTTGAGAAAACACTTGCATGAGCTTGATTAAAAGGACCACTGTGTTTTCAGCTCCCCCCCCATACTAAGGCTGCAAATGTCAAGCAGCTAAACATTCAACCTCAAATCTCATTACAACTCTCTGACGACTGTTTCTACACGTGAACACACGAAGTCCGACTCCCATAAGGAGTCGGACTTCCTGGAGTTGCTCTTTATCTCGACGAGACTCATGTTTTTAGCTCAAATAATGATCGTCTGCATCGTTTTATCATCTGGACGTTATACTTAACAGGAAAATGGAACATAAAGGAAAGAAAAACAGACAAAAAAGACAAAAGAAAGGAAGAACAGGATGAAGGGGGCAGGACGGAAGCGGTAGAAGTGTATGAACGGGTGAGAAAGAGAAAGAGCGTTTGCATTTCTGCATTAAACGGTGAGAACTGATGTCGCTCCCATCGCTCCCTGGCGACCAATTGGTCTCTGCAGGGGGGCGGCTAACCGGTTCACGCCAGGCCGAAACAAACTCAGTGCCCTCACCCAGCCGGCGGACCACCCTGACTCCACAGATACACACACACACACACACACACAGACACACAAACACACCGGGCGGAAAAGCTCCAGGGAAAGAGACACAATTCCAGTAATGGATTCGAACCACGGCACCAATATTCTAGCTCATACTTGTAGCGTGTGGAATGAAAACACGGATAAATGAAGAGATGTAGATTTACACACACACACACACACACACACACACACACACACACACACACACACACACACACACACACATACACGCCACATATCGTATTCTTGGCCCGTTATCTGTCCTCCCTCTCCCCTCTGACACAGTGAGCTCCAACCGGAAGCTTCGGCTCCCATTCTGGAGAAAGACAAGCTTTTGTCTGGGAAAACAGAGGCCTCTGTGTTTAAGCTGTGTGCTGTTTGTGTGTGTGTGTGTGAAAACCAGTTTGTGCTGTGGACTAACAAGTGCAGATAAAAGTTAGGAGTAATTGAAAAAGAAGAACAGCCAGGCGAGAAAAAGGGAAGAAAAAAAAAAACATGAGAAAAACCAACCAGGACCTTTGTTTGATGCGGTTTTGGGAAGGATTTTAAAAGATGCTGTCAGCCGAAAACGGAATGCAAATAAGGGCCGCAGTTGTCCCGGCAGAGGCGAGGTGACATCACCGTGTGTGAGCGCAATATAAAGTTGCACTTTACTTTTCACACCATGTTTTACAGACTGGAGAAAAGAAGGCTTGTTGGCTGTGTCTAGACGCTGAAGCCACCGCCGTGGCGCCTGACCGTCTCGCTGCTGCCAGGCTGAACAAGCGCCGTCTTTCTGGCCGACAGGTCTCAGAGGAGAAAAGGCGAAGACAGTTTTGTCATGGTACTTTAGAGGTGAGAGTGGGCCGCGCCGAGAGTGAGAATATCTTAAGGGTCTGGTTAATTTAATCCTCAGAGGTGATCACTCTACCTATTTACCCACTTTACGTGTCTTAACTTGGCCGTAATGGGATCTGTTTTGAAGGTTCAGGCGTCCGTTGCAGCCATGGAGTCGATTAAAGTTCTGTCCACGCAATTGAAAATGCAAATAAAGGATGACTTTACACAGTAGTAGTAGAAAACATGGGATAGAACAGCATTTTAAGGAATAAAGAAATAGGAAAAGGAATAAAGATGTCTTCCTTGAGACTTTAAGATCATCTGCATAGAAAAACCTGAGTTTCTGAATTTATTTGCAAGACTTTAGTACAGGCGTTACCGTAGGAAACTGCCCGAAATCTCGGACAACTGACGGAGAAGCCGCCACTCTACTATAAAAACAGTTTGATCAGCATCATCGATCTCCGACCATGTTGAAGGCCAAAGTTATCCTCTGTCATCCTCTCAGGGAGGAGTAACCACCCGGTTGACTGATTGCAAGACTTGAACTTTCACCTTCTTGCTTAACTCCACCAGAATCCCCTGAGCAGCGGATTACACGGTGTAATGCCTGTTATTTCCCGCCCTGCCTCCAGTTCCTCCATGCTCCGAGCTCTCCCTCATCTCTTAACTGGAAGGCACCCTACCGGCGCAAGGGCGACCCTTGACCTCTCGAACACATTGGTAGCCCCTCTCACCGTTATTCTCTGGGCCTCTCTAAGTAAAAGCAGTCTTGTACTGGATGTTGTAAGGAAATACCCCATGTGGGATGAACTTTGACCAGCAAGAAAGTCAAGGGTAGATGGAGTTAAAACTCACACATGATGCATTGAGTCTCTTTGCAATAAAGCCCTTTTTTTTGTACGACTACTATTGTTCAACCGGAGAGGACTGGAGAGAGACGCTACCTCACATGGCGTCTGGTCAGCAAAGGGTTTATCAGCCACCGTTACAAAGAAGAAGGTCCCATGGGACAATCCTTCATATTTGTTGCTCGGGATCAGAGAAAGTTGGGTTTGTAGGAACATGCAACTAAAGAAGAGACTCTTCTCGGAATCAAATACCATTCAACACCAGAATGGTCATTCCAATATCCTGCAGACGCCGTTTTTCTGTTTAACACCTCTTAAATCTTATTCTGGTGCTCGCAAAAGGAGTTTAACAACAGACTCTAGTCTACTAGACTAGAGTCTGTTGTAACTTATTTATATGCCTGGTTGACGCGACTCGTTCGAGAAAAACGCGGTTGATTTTAAAATATTTTATAATTACAAGGCAAGTGTGTCGGAAGATGTACGGACAAATGACAGGAAGATGATTAAACTCCACAAACATGCGTCGTACGAAAGGTTGACTGTCTCCGACCATTAGTCTCATCCCATCCTTCCAGAGGATATCTTGTTTGGCATTCATACTTTTTTCAGTGGAGTGGAAGCTGAGTAATCAATAGCCTTCCAGCTGTACTGAGAACACATGAAGCAGCATTGGCAATCTATCAATCGCAAGATTGTAAAATTTGTTCCGCTGCCATCTTTGCGTTATTTTATTTAGAGACGGAATCGTCAGAACTCCCATGCATGCGCAAGGATTAACGAACATTCCCAACGCATACCAGCCGCTCTATGGAAAGGGGAACATGCCTTTACATACAGCGAGTTCCAGCCACCCCCGCCCCCCGCAATAGTCTTCCCCACACTACCCCAGGGATGTGACTCAGGCCACTTGTACAGTAAAAGCTCTCTCTCATGTGGCGGGGAACACAGACGCACACATACACACAAAACACTTTTGCCATCTGGGACTCATTTCCCCCCGTCGAACAGCTGTAGCCGGGGCTTTCATGTGTTATGGTGGGCAGGCGGAGGAATGCCGGGCGAACGTCCCTACGTGCTCCGACAGAAGGTAAATTATAGGGGGGGCCGCGTAGCACCATAACTCTGGAGAAAACGTTGCGGCTGCTTTACAGTTTGTGGCCGATGGCTGAATGAACTCTCTGGTTTTTGACGTTTCTTTCCCCGCTGGATCAGGTCTACAGATGTGGCGTGTTGCTTGTGCGTGTGCGTTTAAATTTAATAGAGCCTTAAACTACTCGGCATAGGAAGGAAATTCCATTTGCTCGGTGGATATTATTAGTTGCATGATGCTGTGGCCAGTAAATGTGTCATATGACACTGCAGGTTGAACAGAAAGCATTTTAGTGGCATATAAAGTCAGCTAGCAGTAACAAAACTAAATAGTGGATTAGCTGACATGATGTATTAAAATCTTAATGCATTATTTTATTATTCCAGGTTGGAGGTTTTGCTTGTCACAGCAGTCTATATTCATTTTTAACCATGCTTGCAGATGTAAGCAAAGCCAAGGGATGAATTTGACAATCTAAGTAATGATGCACAACAATCAGAATAACATGCTGTGTTTGATCATATGTGAATGTTAGCATATATTTTTGCTTTTGGAAGTAGTTCAAACTCTTCAAAAAGAACTTTTTACAAACAGTTTGTCTAAATATTGTCTGAAAAAGTGAATCTAGTCTAAACTGGGCGGCGGCTCCGCTTTCATTTTCACTGCCATACATCTCATGAATTTTAAAGACAACAGTTCCCCCTCGAGGGTCTGATGGTGACCTGAGACGACTGTAACCGGTGTGGTTAGAACCCGCATCCAGAAACCTTAACTGAACTTAAACTGCAATGCATTAAGGTTTCCCGATTAATCCCGAGTATTTTCAGTAAATTGCATGCGTTGTACATTACACCTGCTAGATTGCCATGAACATGATACCATGCTAATTTTAGCATGTAGTTCTCGTGCACTTTCACACGGCTAAAACCATAGAAGTAAATTTTACACACTAAAACAAGAAGTCTTTTTAAAGCTGCTCCACTAGAAACACTTTGGTTTGTAAGAGTTCCAGAACAGTTTACAGCCTCTTGTGAGGCTCTAGATGTTGCGTTGAGGTAGCTGCTTCACGCTGCCAAGAACAAACATCTGCAGGAAGCATAAAATGCGTGTACGTTACGCCTGTGAAAATTTTCCGATTTAAATTTAAACTGGATATCAATGATTGGCGGCGTTTTCCAAAACGCGCGAAGGAAAAACCTGGTCTGAGACACACGTCTGTAGAAGAAGAAAACCTGCTATTAGCATCTCGGGAATGAGCAGCATTCGATACACACAACCCTCAGCGTGAATCTGGTTCCAAAGAGCAGAACTCCACCAGAAGGGAAAGAAGAAAACGTCAGCATCGATATGATTTCCAGGGGACGGGCAGACAAGCCTCTACACGTCTCCTCGGGCTTCCAGAAAGCAGAGCTGTCACTCCAGCAAGCCACATAATCAGAAGCTGTAAGCTGAGCTCGCCGGAGCCGAGGAAGGAACGACCTGGACGGGTTTTAGCATCGCCTTTTAGCAAACTCATCACAAAATGCCTGCTTGGCGGCGAGTCCCACAGCAGAAACGTTATCCGTCCGTCCGTCCGCCTGACAATAAGCCGTTCTGTTCTCCTCACCTCCTGTTCCTCCACCAGCTTGTCCACAAATCACTTTCTTTTGGGAGTATTTAAGTAGATTTTATGTTTTTGTACGGTAAAATTAAGTTACAGTATTAAGACTCTTGGGGATAATAAAAACAACCCTGTGAACATTT
This sequence comes from Antennarius striatus, assembly GCF_040054535.1. NCBI lineage: Eukaryota > Metazoa > Chordata > Actinopteri > Lophiiformes > Antennariidae > Antennarius > Antennarius striatus. The sequence goes on along the minus strand of NC_090797.1, from coordinate 1,906,317 downwards.
AGCATATTTGTACCTCCAGATACGAACTAATCGACATGAGAGTCGTCGTTCTGTCAACATTTTTGTTCGACATACGAGCGAAAATCCAAAATACGAGTCATGGATACAACATCAGCTGTGACCGGATCTCCGGGGCAGGGTGACCCTACATGCACCCTTTGGTGGGGGGTACAAAATCCAAATCGATGCCACAGAACCGGGAATATCACCTTTCTTCTTCCACAAGTTCTTCCTTCTGCTGCCAACAAGATGCCCCCCCCTCACTCCCCTTTGCAGTTCACTTCGATATGTCGACTGTGGCATTCTGGAGTCTTCGCAACCCGACTGACCCCGACTCGAGTGACATCACCTGAGTCCTCGGATTTCTCTCGGATACAACCGGAGAGGTTCAAGAATTCCACAGATGGCCCCCTGAAATTAAAGGATGTGATATAATTTCATCCGCTCTTTCCCTCCATCGTGTCCTTACATCACCTTAATCTCCCTACATGACCCCACCCTGCCAACCCCTCCCTCTCTATCCCCCCCAATGTCAGGTAACTACCAGGGTTCCTACCCCTTCTGACGTACACCACTTTTCAATCGGCACCACCGAGTTGTCTAATCCCTGTTCATTAGCCCAGTTAGCCTATATACAGCCCCCCCCCCCACACACACACACACACACATCCAATGCAAACACAATAAACAGCGAGGAACGACTCTGGTATTAATAATAAGTGGCTTATCTTGTGTAAGGGGCCGACGTCCTTTTAAAAATACCAGTGAGGTCTCAGGAGGGATTAGATCGACCAAACTGATTTTTTACTATTTTTCCCCCCCGTTTTGAGAAACCTAAGGAAAACAAGAGAGGGAGGGGGTGATGGTTTTCCATGTAAATGTGTGTTAGGGTTCAGGCCCGTGGGGTTTTGGCGGTTTCTCTCTAAGCGAACCTGCAGGCGGCGGGTTGGTATCAAGACACCCATTTCGTCTCTCATTCCCACACTATATTTGTTTGGATGCTACAGCTGTGCAGCCAGGGAGGCGTCACCGTGACAACTTCACACCACATCAGGAGACTAAGTGATCTGGGAATCAGAGAGTCGCAAGCTGTGATTTCTGTCTTTTTGGACGCTTTGGGAGCGTTTTCTCCAAACCGCCTACGAGCTGGGATTGAGATGTGACGTCCGTCGATTAAGGACAACTGGATTTCTGTTAAAACGCTCCGCCGGGCCTCAAACTGGCGTCCTCACAAGGTGCACGATTACTACGTCCCTCTTCATCCAGGATTCATTTTTGATTTTTTGCTGTAAGCGTGAGCGTACGCCCCCAGCCTTCTAAAATGGTGCAGTAGAGCAGAACCCCTGAGTGTGTGTGAGTGTGTGTGTGCAGTGTAGTATCCTACGCCGCGCTTGGCGAGAGCGAGCAGACAGAGAGAAATTTGACAGGGTGCCAAGCCGACCTCGTTTCCCCCACCCGGTATGTGTGTTGCAGTCGCAGCAGTCCTGAAGCGGCGCGGGATTGGCTCGCCGTGCAGCTCCCAGATCTCCGCCCTGCACTTTCTACGTGTAACTTAAGCCTCCACCGCCGCGCAGGCCTGCAACCCGCACCGAAACCTACCCCACCGACACACACACACACACACACACACACACGCACAATACTCCTGCTTTTGCATGCACAAAAAAATACAAAAAACGCCATGTTGTTCATTTTAAAGTCTTTTGGAGCCTTGGTTGTGGATGCATCTGGAAACACACACACGCACACATGCACACACACACACACACTAATGCATGCAGTCAATCACGCTACTGATGCTTCACACCAGCATAGGAGTGAGTCTGACCCCATTCACCCCTATTTTACCCAACGCCAGCACATGGTCCTGAAAATAATACAGCCGCTAATAGTAAGACTATTTAATGTGGTGTCACACTGCTTTTTTTACTGCTGGTGTGTGTGTCAGTGTGTGTGTGTGTGACTGTGTGTGTGTGCATCTCTGGCACCGATCCTGACTGTTCTACACACCACAAGGAACTCATTGACCGGAGAGCCGCGCCCCTCCCCGGTGCTGCTGCAAAGACTCTACGGAGCCCCCGGTGGTCATATTAAGAACTGCAGGCTGCAGCCTCATCAGATAGCAGGTCTACAGAAAAGAGGAATAGTTTTATCTAGTGCTGCATCTTCAAATGCAGATTTTGTTTTTTTAATTGAATTCATTCAAAGTTATTTCCTGTTTTTGTTTTATCCAACTGAAAGTATTTTTAGTCTTGTTTTTAGAGTGTTTTGTCTTTTCTCTTTTTTCTCTCATTTTATTCATTCGTCCCTTATCTTGTTTAAAATGAATCTGACCATATATTGATGAAAACAGCTAGAATGACCAAAAATGCAGCAGCAGAAAGTGTCTGGTCTGATGAGGTCATACATGTAGATATGGAGCGTGATCTGATTTGCATTTCTTTCGAACCTCGAGTCGAGCTTTTTCCTCTAAACCCACTTAAAATTTGGACAACAGGTTGAGATGCCTTCAGCCCCGAGACCTGTAATCACTGTCTTCACCAGATTAGACCAGTTAGAGAACTACCAGCTACTAGATGGTTCCATTAGTCTTTTGACCCTACATCCGCGCGTGTCAGGACTGCCTCCAGTGAGCGACTGAGTCGATCTGTCAACCGTTGGATGAACTCCAGTGTTTAACGGATTAACCTCTGAGTGGAAAACCGGTGAACAGACAATGAGGATTACCTTTTACTTGGAACATTTCAGGACTCCATCAGCAAGGATGTAGGGTGAACAGAGCAATCCGACCCGTCCTAAGATGGAATTCGAGGCAATGTAATTTTGAAAATAAGTGGCTGTTCTGACGGGAAGCAGAGAAACCAAGAAGACTTAACTTTGTTTTCCTTGATTATCCAATCAGGCATCACAGAACGACCAGAATCTGATTTTCCTGGTTGATCTTGAGGGACTTGAACCCCCCACCCCCCCCCGTAACCAACCCTCCACAGATGAAGCTGCTGCTACCACACCTTCCATCCGATAGCTAGCAGGTATGACTTTCATTGGCCGTCAAACACACGCGTGTACACATGAACTGAGTGTTGAACAAACACGTCTTTTGAGCCTTTGTTTGCCGCCGTGTTTACATTCATATGTCGGAACATTTGCGTATCATCGGCTGCTGTCGGGGTGTTTACTGATGCCACGCTATGCACTCCATGCAGTGCCTTAGCAGAAAAGAAAAGGTCGTTGTGTTTGTGTCGTGTTTTCAAATGTCAGGCAACAAATTTAGAATCTTCAACTGACTGAATACGAACAAGAATTAGAAACTACCTCTAAATGTGAGGCTAGATCCAATGAGCTAAATGCTAACCTAGCATTAATAGGGCATGATATCTCTCATTTTGATTTTAGCTGAGGAAGTTAGCATCCTAAAATGTTTGTCTGAACTGACAAGATATCTGAGGTAGTTTTTCACATATTTCATCATGAACCAAAATATTATAAAAATTAAAATTCAACCAAATTCAACAGCAAATTTGAGAGAAAAGAAGCTGTTGATCAGGTATCGGAAGCTGTATTTGTAGTTAAGCATCTGTGATCAATAAATCTGAAAAGTCTCATCGCATGGGTGGAGAAGCCCAGTGAAGAATGAACCGACTGTTGACATTGAGATATTTCTCTGCATACGTGGAATTTTTTGGCCTCGAGGGGAAAAGGAGGGGATTAGAGTACAGGTGGTGCAGCTCAAAACATTCCATGGAATTACCTGCGTTGAGCACATTTGGGATTAAAAAATTAGGACAGCGTTGCACATCCAAGCGAGACAAACACAAACATCCCAACAGTGACGGACAGAAGCGCATCACGTGGTCAAACCTGTGTCGTCCTGGTGATGTGTCGAGAAGCGCATCACATGGTCAAACCCGCATCGTGCTGGTGGTGCGCTGACAAGCACATCACCATATCTGATGCAAAAATGAACCCTGGGAATTAGATGAGATGATGGTTGACCTGGAAGTGGGAGGAGCCCTGACCTTCGGTGAGGTGCCACGAAGTTGCACCGGCTACTGCCCCGGTTTGACGGTTCTTCTCACTTTCGCAGCTGTAAAAAAATAAACATTTTTAAGTTGCTGTAACAGAGGACGAAGCCTGTAAACAAACCCTGTCATCCTCACTTTCCTCCCCGTGTTGACGTTTCATTTCCTGGTCACATGTCGCGAGAACATTCCGGCACTCCGTGTACCCAACATCCCCAGTCTTTTTTTTTTTTTTTTTTTTGCTTCGTCAGCCACTTAATCATGCAACACAAGTGCATTTCTGTTTTCAGGTCGTGCTCGTGTGTGACATCACTTTAAGTGTGTGTGTATGTGCTGATGAGTCACGTGTGTACTTCCTGTCTTTCCTGACACTCTCTCATCATCTCCCTGAGTCATCATCAACCCAGACTTATTTTTTGAAGCCGTGTTTTTCGGGAGAACGTTGTGTAACCTCGTTAATGCTGGTGGGAAATGTGTCAACCCTGGTCGGGAGCTGTGATTGGCTCTCAGGGAACACTCCCCCACTGCTGGCGTCCAGCCCCTCCCACTGCATCCAAACCTGGATCGCTCAGACGCTGGGGCAAGGTCGCCATAGCAACTAGAGGTACCCACTTTTTTTCCTCCCTCTCCTCCTCTGCTCTCTTTTTATCGTTCCTGTTGTTTATCTTCCCCTCCTTCTGTCGGGGTTTCTTCCTTTTTAGGATCTCATGGAAGTGGAAAAAAAAAAATAGATAAAAGATAAGAAACTCGGTCCTGATGCAGGTCCTGAAGGTTATTGAAAGGGAAACACTTTTATTGGCTGTTTTGTTACCTCATAGTTTCCACATGAATCTCGCGTCGCTCTTTACACCAAATAAAACTCTTTTCTGTCATGAAGACGACCGACTGGAGCCTGTTTCCAGATTTACGCCCCTTCCGTCTAAACTCCTCTATTCCTTTTTGCGGCGGCCCACCGACGTGCACGCACGAGGAGCGGCTATAACTCACCAAAAACATACACAGAGTATGTTTAAAACATCAGGACCACCCACTCACGTCCTGATTTATCACGGACAGCCCCATCATTTCAGATTCACGCCAACGTCATTTATTATTTTCACCTATTAGATCCATTTGCGGGCGGATGGTTGGAACGGGACGATAGCGCTGACCCCCCCCCTGTGTCATTAATCACGTGCACCAAGTGAATATTTCATGAAGGGACGCCGATTCAAGCTTCATCTCAGGAAACGTCGTCACGGCTTCAGCGGCGTCACTTTTCCTGTAAAGCAGGTGAGATAAGGTGTGTGTGTGTGTGTGTGTGTGTGTGTGTGTGTGTGTGTGTGTGTGTGTGTGTGTGTGTGTGTGTGTGTGTGTGTGTGTGGCGTATCAGTGAAATGTCACATGCAGATTCTTGGGAGGATCAGCCTGTGGCGCGTCCCCACCCCTCCCTTCCTGGTTGCCCAGCGGTCATCACGTTGCTCCCGGCTGACCGTCCACTCGGTGACTCATTTCTCCCGACACTTGTTCGCTCCCTCATCCTCATCGTCATCCTCCTCTTCCTCCACCTCCCATCCCTCCATCTTTGGCCCCTCCCCATCACAAATCAGTAGTAACGGGAAATAGATAGCCGGGGAAGAACTGACGTGGGAGGGGCGGCGGACGGGAGAGCCCTAATGTGGAGTGTGTTTAAAAGAGGAGGAGGAGGAGGAAGAGGAGACACCACACATCCAGAACCCCCCCCCCCCCCCCCCCCAGAGGAAGCTGCAGAATACTAAACACTAAAGAGAGAATGGAGGGGGGGTCATCTCTGTTTCTGTCTTTACTGGTTTAGGTGTAAGAATCCAATAAATCAACGTTTAACAGGAGCTGGAAACAAACAGGTGGGTTTGTAGAGATGGAGGGATGATGGGTAAGAGGAGCGGCGGGGGGGGGCGAGAGAGAGGGAAGACGCGGGGGCGGAGAAGGGGAAAACCTGCAGTGCAACACGTTCTGAATTATTCATCGACGTCTGAGTGGGCCGGCGCTGACGGAGGGATGGAGAGAGGAAGAGGAAGAGGATGGGCAGGGGAAGGAAAGAGGAAGAAGAAGGGGATGAAGGAGGGATGGCAAAAGAGGAAGGAAAGAAGGGATGAAAGGAGAGACAAGGGGAAAATCAAGAGGAGGAAGAGGAGGAGCAGGAAAGATAGAAGGGGAGGGAGGAAAGAAGGAAGCATGGGAGGGATGAGAAAGAAAGAGGAAGTGAGGAAAAAAGAGAGGATGAAAGTGGAGACGAGGGAAAGAGAGATGCTGAGATTGAAGGGAAAAGAGGATGAGTGTGGAAGGGAAGTGAGAGATAAAGTGTGAGGAGGAAGTGAGCAGGTGGAAGCAAAGAGCTCAGGCGAAGAGGAAATGGACGTAAAGGGTGAAATGAAAAGAAGGAATGGAAGGATAGAAAAAAAGATGTCAGAAAGGAAGAAGGAAGTGAGAGGAGAGACGAGGAGGAAGGAGGAAGAGGATGAAGGAAGGTAAAATGAGGAAGTGAAAAGGAAATGGAAAAAATGGAGGATGTGAAATAAGGACAAAAGGAAAAGGGAGGAAGAGGAAAAAGATGAAGGGTGAAGGAGGGATGGAGGGGGCAGCCGTCTGAACTCTGTGTACCCGACAGTCATGTCGCATTCACTGTCTGCTTCCCTCCCTGTCTGCACACACACACACACACACACACACACACACACACACACACACACACACACACTAAACCACAACGTACACGAGCACACACAGCGACACACACTGTAAAACTTTGACGCACATTCGCAGAGAGAGACGCGCTGCAGACTGCAAAGCATTCTGGGTAAAATCATAATCATGTCCGACTGATCAACAGTGAGTAACCTCCAATGGTGTGTGTGTGTGTGTGTGTGTGTGTGTGTGTGTGTGTGTGTGTGTGTGTGTGTGTGTGTGTGTGTGTGTTGCCTTCACACACATCAAGAATCTCGGTCGGAGGCAGATCTTAAAATAAAGCGCATCAAACGATCACTCGCGCGCACACACTCACGTGCACGAGCAGACAGTGGGTAAAACACACACACACACACACACACACACACACACACACACGTGGGAGGATCCGGCGGAACACACTGCCAAACGATGGAGGGGGGGGGTGAGGTCAGATGAGGACACGAGGCAGCGCGCGCGCGCGCAAATCCCAGAAACGGAACCCCCCCCCCCAAAAAAATATTCAGCGATCATCGATCAGCTCCTTAGAAGGAATCGATTATCCAAAGATAACCCGCGTGCGATCGACCAATCAGGGGAGGCGCGCGAGCACAAAATGTACAGACGGGATGAGGAAGGAGAGAGAGGGGGGGGGGCAGACAGAGAGAGATGGGGGGGGTAGATGCGTAAAGGTGCAGCGGGGTGAACTCTTTGTCCTGACGCAGACCCCCCCCCCCCCCCAGCGCGCTCCCGCGAACAGCTGGGCTCGGCCGGATCACGTGACCAGCTGACTTTCACTTTATTTCCATCTCTTTAAAATCGTTTCTTTCTGTTTTTTATTTATTTTAGGACCCCCCCCCCCCTCTTCCCGGTGCGGCGGCGCAGACCTCCGGCGGGCGGAGCACCGGGAGCAGCAGAGGCGGGGGTGAGGGGGTGGCCTGAGGTTATCTGAGGACAGCAGCGAGCACCGGGATGTTCCCGGTACAGCGCGTTCCCGCGGAACGAAGACACCGCTTCCGCTCGATCTGTGGGGAGTCGTTCGATCGGAAATCGATAAATCGATCGGAATATTTAGAACCACGACCGATTGATTGTGTTTGAACCTGTTGATAAGAAGAAACACCTGAGACTCCATCAAATCTCTGTTCTCCAACATTTTTTTTACATTTTCATCACCGTTTTCATCATTGTCAAACATTTTGCAGCTGAAATAAATGATCAATTAATTGAAAATAATCAATAGATTTATTAGAATAAAAACGAAAAGAACTGCATGAGGATAATTATTGAGATAATTAATCTTTGTATTTGTGTAAATATAACTTGTATATAATGACCCCACCCCACCATCCCTCTCTCTCTCCCTCTCTCTACCCCCCCTCCACGCCCACTTGGGCCCCGTCCCAGGATGCCATTCCTGAGAAGAATCTGTAATGGAGGGGGGGGGGGGCTGGCTAGTTAGGCAAAGGTTGCATGAAATATTAATAACGCTGCAAATTGTAGTGTCCTTTTTGCGTGTGTGTGTGTGTGTGTGTGTGTGTGTGTGTGTGTGTGTGTGTGTGTGTGTGTGTGTGTGTGTGAACCCGATGCTCCCTGTAATAATATTATGTCTCCATGACAGAGGACAGTAATTCTCTAAATGACATGAGGATGAAAGACGCAGGCTGACCAGGATCTGCCTGTGATGTGCAACGCAGAGGCCGGCGGATGTGTCGTCATGGTGAACAGAATTCATAAATCCATCCCAAAACAACATTTATTTTATTTTTTTTTATGATGTGAAAATGATGAGAATTCTTCCCAGGAGATGTCGTCCATCATCCATCGTCGGTTGTCCTCGCCGTCGTCTCTTAAAGCGGTAAATACGTCGGGACGCACGCGCGCAGATCAAATGGTTTCAATTTGCTCTGGTCCATCAGATCAGTGGCATCATGCCCATATATGGGCGTCTTAATATGCCATGTCGAAATGTAAGTCATTTCAGTTAAGACCGTGATCCGTCCATATGAGCCGTCTCTAATCGCGCCGCCGTGGCAGTCGCAGGATGGCGTGACGAAGAAGAGCAGTTCCAGAGTTCAGCGGTTAATTCTTCCAGGCAGAAAACTGACCCGGCCAACATTGGTTCCTACATCATTTAGTTCCTACAGGAGGACAACATTGGTTCCTACATCATTTAGTTCCTACAGGAGGACAACATTGGTTCCTACATCATGTTACGCTGCTCACATGGGGTTGTGGCAGACAGGTGCACTACAGTCGGACGTGGCGACCTGCGGTTGTTCGTATCTACGAATGTTCATAAGTTGAATGTTTGTATCTCGAATAGTTGTGTAAAAACAGATGAAGCGTAGCATAGGTGCTAGCATTAGCATAATTTTTATACAAGATATGGTCCTTATTTTATATAAATAATAAGGAATACATTTTTCCAAAATTGTCAAATTTTGCCTTTAAGGGTAAATTTCAGTTCTTTGTTAAACATCATTCTGTTTTCTGCGGCGTCTTAAATCACGACGGATTATTTCTAATTCTATCTCAGCTGTTTTTCTGATTATTTCTACGCCGTTCTGGTGGAATTCGTTCTTGTTCCCTCCCGCCGCGTAGAGGTTAAAGCGTCTGATTTACCGCTCGCTCTCATCGTCACAAGACGAACGGCGGCGAAAGACGAAAGACGACACCTGCTCCACAGCCCGGGTGACAAACAGCGGCGTCGTTACGGCGACCGTTAAAACCCTCTGGTTCTACTCGTCCGGCTGTCGGCGGAGCAGAATTCACCTAAATCAAGAGAAAATTAAACTTTTTATTGGCTCATATTTTCATCCGGAGAATTGAGGCTCCGCCCTTCGTGTTATTGAACGTGTCGATGATTTTAACTCAGCTTGACAACTTTATCGCCCACTGGTGACCCCTGGCACACACACACACATGCTCACACACACACACACACACACACACACTCATGCGCACACACACACACACACACACACACACACACACACACACACGCTCACGGAGTCAGTAACCATGAAATGACATCAACTGCCAAGACAGTCAGGGGTCAACTTGATGTTGAAAGGTTGCCATGGTTACTGAGCAGCGTCATGTGCCACACACACACACACACACACACACACACACACACACACACACACACACACACATACTGCTTAAAATACTTCAGAGACTGAATTTTCAGGATTTACAACCCGCCGCACCGAAAACAGCCGAGCATCATGGGAAACTGAGAGCAGAGCCTATGAGCATGTTAGCGCCTTCAACGGGACGCGAACCCATCGCCTCAGAGCCGCCGCCTGGAACTCTGATTGGTCTGATTTTTACAACCACGAGCCCAGTGGATGCTGGGAGTTTACAGCAGGCGACAGATGCATTGAGTCAACCCTCCACCGGCTAAAGGTCAACCAAACCATCCCTCCATCATCGCTCTCTGTCTCCTTCTGCCCCCCTCCCCCCTCGTCGCCCCCTCCCCCTGCCCCCCCCCGGTAACCTCACAGAGGAGCAGAATGTCAGCGTTCAGTGGCATTTACAGCCCATTCCGAGGACCTTATTACGCCTAGGTCAAAGGTCAGCCGGGGGAGGGGGGGAGCGTCTCACACACACACACACACACACACACACACACACACACACACACAGGGTGACCTCACCTGACAGCCGCGCCTCGGATCAATCATCTGTGAAGGTGCAGCGGTGACACGGATGAGGCCCCGCCCACACGGTTAATCCGCCTTGACATATCTGACTATGTGTGCATGTATGTGGGCGGGGCAGGGGGTGGGCGGGGCCTTTGGGCAGCGGGCGAAAGGTGGAAGCGTGTCATAAATGTTTTGATTGACTTCACGTGTAAACACAGATGCGGCGCTGTATAATGCGTGGGATTAGATGCTGTGTGTGTGTGTGTGTGTGTGTGTGTGTGTGTGTATATCTGAATGTCTTTCTATTTACTGTATGCTCACACGTCAGTGTGCTAAGTGGCTTAGCCGTCGCAGCGGCGGCAGCGAATAACAAAGTCAAACAAGACCTCAAGACGTCCATCTGCCAATCAAACGCTCCGGGGTTGGGGGGGGGGTATGTTAGTTCATTTGTGCGTCTGTCAATCAGCGCTACTGATGGCCCACCCATCTGCCCCCACCCCCACCCACACAACAGCCTCATAAACACATTAACAAGGCCAACACAGTGAGTTAATGAAGCTCTTAGTATTCCGTACCATGTGACGCGACATTGGCGATTCCTGGAAGGCGAGGGTCGTCCGATTCAAGATGTTTCTAATGGGAGGAAGCAAAATTATGCAATTATATATTAGTTTATAAGAAAAAAACACAATTTATGAGCTGTTTGATATAAAAATTTTTACTAAAACCGAACGGAAATATCCCAAAACTGGAGGCACGGGCAAAGATTCCTCGCCTTAAAATCTGGATCTGCATTCGATTCTCGCAGCAAACCAGCGGACATGAATTTAATTCCACACATGTTGTTGATTTCTTCCCGGGATGGGAGGATAAGATCATTTTTTCTGAACCCCTGATGGTTAGCAGTGCTGTCAGGTACATCTGGTCCCACTAACCACTGCATTATTCCCAATTTTCACTGCATACATCAAATAAATAAAGCTCTGGCATCACTTCCCGGTTATAAACACCTGTGACTGGACGCGTAAATACAAGTCTGGGATAAAGGCTTGAATTTAAACTAAAAGCATCAATATTCCCGTCATACCGCTGACGCCTGTTGTGTGGGAATATTGGAATACAGGAATAATGTTCGTGTGTGAAACAAACACAGAAAATGAGTCCATATTTATGTCGTTCATGTTTTATTCAACGGGGTAATGATTTTCTTCTCCGTGTTGATGCTCGTAGGGTTCGTTTGATTCCGTGTCCACTTCAGCAGCAGGTACGTCCCTCCGGGGCTTCACAGAGGGGTTGGCTTCTCCTACAGGTATCCTTTCCCAGCTCCCAGAATGCACCTCTTCCGTTTCTGGTTATTTAAGTCGGAATTTCATGAGCCCAATCTGTGCAGAGTGGAAGTCTGGGGGCCGAAGCCGGGGGTCACGCGACAAGCTGACGTTAGCTTTCAAAGGCTAACGGGTTTCACTGATCTTATTACCCAGACTCGCGTTTCTCACCATTGTTAAAAAGTCAAAACCGAGCTGAATGCAATAAGTTTTAAATTAAAGAGGACGCCTGAGGTAGGGGGTGTCGGAGTGTGAGACTAAACACTCGCCGACCCCTCCCCCGCGATTGTCCCGGAGTCAAAATATCTCGTAAAGCTTAAGAATATGTGTTTCTGTGTGAGTTGGCCACCGTCCGACCGCGTGGTAAATATTCCTCCTGGGGGGGAGGGCATAACAGTCTGTTCCCATACCAGCCCCCGCCTCCAGCCCAGACGCTTTGTTATTCATTCCACTATTATGATCTTCTCATCTTCGCCCATTCGCCTCCCCGCTTACAGCTGTGTGTGTGTGTGTGTGATACTATGTACACACCGAGAAGAATCAGGTGACGCCGAGGTCAGATCAAAACAATAACAGAGAGGCCTTCACGTGCGTAAACTCAGATGAACACGCGGCTTCAAACGCACCACCTCGCCGCTGTTTTCTCAGAAACACACAGCTGTCAAAAGTCGGCCTGTCGGGGTTCATCGGGGTTCATCGCCATTGTTTTCTCCAATGGCGTCCTCATCATGTGTCGCAACGTTCTGATGCCCCGTTATTATTTTTATTATTCTGATTTTTGTTGTCTGATTTACGAAAAACGGGACATTTTAGTTCTAGAAAATCGACAGGATTTTAATTTTAATCCACATGAGTCAAAACAGGCAGTTTTTAGATTTTCTGATGTCCGACAGGCTTAAATATTAAGATTGCAGATTTGCAGAAGTTGTTTGAATAATGAATTTGATCCCACATCAGCTGGTTATGGACAAAACTAAAAGATATACCGCAATTTATCTCCTTTTTGAGAAGGAAAGACCCCCCTTTTTCTCGATGGTCACATGACACATGTTGCTGAAAACGGTAAGTCCCAATCATCCGTCAGCTGGACGCCTCTTAATAGAGTCAAACTCCCTTTGTCCAAAACCTGCAGGATATCTGCTTCCATACTTGAGGTCGGATCTGAAGAGCTCTAATAGGATTAGAGGACAGTGGCCCCTGGTAGTCCTGAGATCACTGGACTGGCTGCAGCTTATCCCCCCCCCCCCCAGTAAGACAAAGACTACAGATGGCTCCTTTTGTTGCATTGGAGAAAGGTATGTAACGTATATGGAACATTTATCCCCCGAGTTCTGAAAGCTTGAATCTGTGGCTGGAAAACAACAGTTATGTTCAAACGTGCAACAGCTAGCAGGTGCATATCTTAGCTAAAATGCTAATTTGCTCAGTGAAAATTCTTTTTCACGCAACAGTTCCGAAATAATTGCCACAATCATGACAATTTTACCGATTCCTGTTGAAAAATAGAAGAAAAATGTTTGTTTCTCATGTTTGCTGATGACTCAAGATTCTTTCACACCGACCCCGTTTGGTCCCAACTTTCGGGTTTTCCAATTTGATCTGGACCAAAATAGCAGGTATGACCTGAACACTGACGTGCTAGAAATGACGTAACACACGATTCAATAAAGTTTTTGTCTGAACTACTTAAATCTTGTCTTCTTTCCGCTTTATCCTCATCGGCATCGAAAGACAAAAGTCTTCTCATTTATTATTATTCTCTCCCCTTGATGGTCGGAATCAAACGTTCCTCCTCCGAGGCTTTAATTCACGAGTCGTTCGCGAGTCATCTGACGGCACGAGTTCGCCTGAGTTGAGGAATAACAAGTTAGTGAAACGAAGCCACGCATCATGTGACCCCCGCTACACTTCTTCAATTTAACACGTGCTGACCTTCAATCCGAGGACAACGTCTACAACTCACTGATTTCCATACAAATAGAGACTTCCTTCAGCCGCTGGGGAGGGAAATGAATTCATTTAACCCTCCCCTGTAAAAGAAATCACCACTTAAATCCCTTTATCTGTCGACGACTTCGTCATATTCGCTGGCGTACACCTTTTCCATCCGGGCTGACATGATGCGAGGTGAGCTG